>NC_045985.1:3478845-3576152 GCF_010909765.2 Amblyraja radiata | reverse complement strand
GGACATGAGGCAAAAACTTTTTTTCACAGTGAGGTTGTGAGTCTGTGGAATTCTCTGTCTCAGAGGGCAGTGGAGGCCAGTTCTCTGGATACTTTCAACAGAGAGCTAGATAGGCTCTTAAAGATAGCAGCGTCAGGGGGTATGGGGAAAAAGGCAGAACGTGGTTACTGATTGGGGATGATCAGCCATGAATTCAGAAGATTGAGGGGGGATCTTATAGAAAATTACAAAATCTTAAGGGGTTGGACAAGGTAGATGCAGGAAGATTGTTACTGATGTTGGGGAAGTCCAGAATAGAGGTCACAGTTTAAGGATGAGAGGGTAGTCTTTTAGGACCGAGATGAGAAAAACATTTCCACACAGTGAAATACTCTATATCCATGTCAGCACTCTACACCAATACCATGTGCCCTTAATTTTGCCCACTTATCTCCCTATGTGAGACCTCTATCAAATGCTTCTGAAAGGCCAGGTACACTACATCCACTGGCTCTCCCTTGTATCATTTCCATAGTTACATCTTCAAAAAATTCCGAAGATTAGTCAGCATGATTTCCTCTTCGTAAATCAATGCTGACTCGGACGATCCTGCTACTGCCATCCAAATGTGCCTCTATCTATCTTTATAATTGACTCCAGCAACTTCCCCACCACCGATGTCAGGCTAAATGGTCTATAATTCCCCGTTTCTCTCTCCCGCCTTTCTTAAAATGGGGATAACATGAGTGCTTTCGACTTGATAAGCAGAGCCTACGGCCAGACTTTCCTCAAAACACACTGTCAGCCATTTTCGGTACCCCTACAACATCTGTTGCGGTGAACGGGGTTCCTAGCTTTTACAACCTTGTTAGCCCGGAGATGATCTTGCTTAACGGGGGCTCACCCGTCCCCGACACACGCCGCTGGATTAAGGAGGGGCTGTCAATTTAAAGCTGATAAAAAAACTTAGGTTCTCTCTCACAGGCTACCAAGACATACTAGATACATGGATCCCTTTCTTGTAATTGTTAACTCTCTCAAACTTGTCCCGGACTCGGAAGAGGACTGAGTGCTCTCCACCATTGTTCTATACAGCTGCTCTCCCCTTAAAACCCCCGCCCCCCCCCACACTATTATTAATTACTTACTTATCTGATGTATTTAGTGGACCCCTTATTTATTTATTTAGTTTTTTAGTACTTTTTGTGTAGTTTATCTTACCATATTTGTGTGGGTGTGTACGTATGTGAGTGTTATTTGTCCCCGTTTGTTCCGCCCTGATTCGGGTGGTTAAGGTGGGTGGGTAAGGGTAAGGGCTTTGAGGTCGTTACATACTGTTGCACAATTATGCCGTGACTGTCACGGTCTGGTATCATGTATGTATGCAAATGCTGTGAAATTCAAATAAAAAGAGTTAAATTAAAATGGGATACCATTAGCTACCTCCAATCCACAGGAGACAGATCCCGAGCCTATAGAACATTGGAAAAATATCACCAATGCATCAACGATTTCTAGAGCCACTTCCGTAAGTTCCCGGGATGCAGACCATCAGTCCATGGGGATTATCAGCCTTCAGTCCCATCAGTCTACCCAACACATTGCCTGCTAATGTGGATTCCTTCAGTTCTCTGTCACCCAGCTCCTCTGGCCCTGGTACATCAGGAAGGAGTTTTGTGCCTCCTTAGTGAAGAAGATCCACAGTACCTGTTCAAACTCATCTGCCATTCTTGTTCCCATAATAAATTCATATTTTTTCGTAAGAAAGGTCAACTTTGGTCTTAACTAATTTTTTCCTCTTACATAATAAAGAAAGATGCTATACTATACCTTTATTTCCTGACTAGCTTACTTCGTACCTTATCTTTTCGCCCGTATTGCCTTTTCAGTTATCTGCTGTTGCTCTTTAAACATTACCCAATCCTCTTGCTCCCGCTCATCTTTGCTACTGGTACTTCTTAATTTATTTTATACTGTCCTGACTTCCCTTGTCAGCCACGGTCAACCCTTACTCCCCTTAGAATCTTTATTCCTCCTAGGAATGAACTGATCCTGCACTTCTGTATATTCCTAGAAATATATTCCATTTTTGTTCCACTGGCATTTGCTAGTGTATCATTCAGTCAACTTTGGCCAGATCCTCCTCATGGCCCATAGTCCCTTTATTCAACTGCAAACACTGACACCTCCGAGTTGGAGGGGAACAGCTCTACAATTATACCGTCGCATTGCTGAACTCGGAGTCCCGCCGACAGATCCTCCGGTCCCGCAGTCCCCATTGTGTAATTATTCTGTTTTTTGATTATGCTGTATCATCTTTTTTTTTTGTTTTTCTATATTGCATATCTACGGAACTGACGCAAAACTGCATTCGTTGTACCTATACTCAGTATTTGTGCAATGACATTTAAAGTTGAATTGAATTGAATTGAATTGATTGAATCTACCCTTCTTCATCTCCATGTTTCCACTGGTGTGACTGCAGGACCAGAGGTCGTATACTTAGAATTAAAGGGCGCTTTTTAGAAAGGAGGTGAGGAAGAACTTAGAAAAGCGGTCATGGTGGTGCAGTAGTGATAGAAATTGCTGCCTTACAGCGAGCATGAGACCGGGTGGATCCCGACTATGGGTGCTGTCCTGGTGGAGTTTGTAAGTTCTCCCCGTGATGTTTTCTCCGAGATCTTCGGTTTCCTCCACGCTCCAAAGTCGTGCAGGGTTGTAGGTTAATAGGCTTGGTAAATGTAAAAAAGTTAATGTGTGGGATTACTGGTCAGCGCGGGACCCGGTGGGCGATGGGCCTGATTTCGCATTGTATCTCTAAACTAAAAAAAACTAAACATATTTTTTGAGGGTAATAATCTTTGGAACTCATAGCGCAGCAGAGGGTGTGGAGGCCAAAGTCAGTGGATGTTTTTGAGGCACAGAGAGACCTTTTTTGATGGAAAGGGTGTCAGGGTTTTGGGGAGAAGGCAGGGGAAAATGGGGATTAGAAGGCAGAGATCAGATGATTGAGTGGTGGTGTAGAATCGATGGGCCGAATCATTCATTCTACCTCTTATAACTTGTGACTGTCCACTTTTATCCACATTTCAGAAGCAGTTGGACAAGGATTTGAGTGCCACGGTAATTAAAGATACGGATTAAATCCAAGTGAATGTGGGACTATTGTAGATTACTAGGGTCGGCAGCATGGACATGTTGGGCCAAATGGCTTATTTCTGGGTCAATGCCACAAGGTTGATTAGCCAACTATCCCACATGGCGTTAGGAAAGACATACAATGACATTATATCTTGATCTTCACCTTCATTCCACAGGAACAGTCACACAACCTTCAGTCACAGGTCAAATCCCCAGTTTGCTGAACTGCACCCCAGATTTTCACTGAGAAAGAGCGGCGTGTACTCGCAGATATCCGGGAAGAGAGGAGAAAATTCGGAACGCAATGGAGAAAAGGCTTCAAGAGATTCAAGCAATTTAAATTCCATCCAAAAGGAGCTCTCAACGTTGCAGGAACAGATGGATCAAAAAGACAACGGGATATTTCTGGAAGGTGAGGGGTTACACTACAGTTAGGCGAAGTGAAACTGCCACAGTCACAACATGGTGGGTGACATTTCTGAATGAATGCATCATTTACCAGTCATTCAGAGCTGGGTCCATGTTCCGTCTTTTCCAGCGATGTGCTGCTGTTGTCCACAAACTAAATGGCCACCTACATAAACTGTGGGATCTCAGGACAGCCTGCAAACTCCTTGAGTAATAGTCGCTGTGATCTTGTCACTGAGTTCGTTAACGTGTAATATTTCCCGAAAGAAGGAAAATCTGCAGGAATCATAAGACTACGGGGAAAGTCTTCTGTTATGGTCAGCATTAGAGGAAAAGGAGTTTGTGGTGTTTAGAACATCCCAGTGCAGGCAGTCTAATGATTTTAGCCTAGGATGCACATTGGAATTTGTCCTCCTTAACAGCACTAAATTGGACTGTTCTATCCCTAGTTATCATTTTGCTCTTAAAGGGGAATAGTTCCCCCGGTTATTCTTCTTGCTGATCATATACTTGTAGAATCTTGAAGAGGGGGGGGGGGGGGATAGTCACAATTATCCGAGGCACATCAAGACCATTTGCATAGATTTCATGAACTTAACCATGAAATGATGTTACAGCATTGGAGGCAACACGAAAGAGAATCACCAGGATAATTGCAGGGTGAGGGGCTTGTTCTCATCTGCAGAGGTTGGCTCTATTCCTTGCATTTGAAAAGAATGATGAGTCGTTTCACCATTGTCCCAAGGTCCACGACTGGATAGAGAGCAGTGAAATCTCTGGAATTCTCCAACCCAGAGACTTTTGGGATTGAAACTGTTAGCAGTATTTTGAACCAGAAGGAGAGGCTTTTTTGTTGTTGAAATTTCCAGGAATTGAACATGAGGGAAAAAGGGGGAGTTCGGTCCTGGGCAAGATTAGCCATGACCACATTGTGGGGATTAACATTGAAATCTAGAACGTGGCGCACACATCATCATTTATCATCAGTCATCCATGAATTGAACATGCAGGGAATGGGGCAAACAGGGGGAAATCTCTGTGCTTATCCTACTCCCCCTTCAATGTATCTCCAATATTGGCTTTGGTCACATTTGTGTGAATGAGTTCCACGTTCCTTTGTGGCATGACTAATGGGATTTATTAAAGACCATCCCACATTTCATCTTTGAATTTCGGTCTCCCTAAAAGTAGCTGCTTCTCTTGCGTATGGCGTGCACAGCCTAAAGTTGAAGGACAACTTGTTCTATTTGATCATATTGATTGTGCACGCCGGGTTGATTGCATTCGTCGAACAGGACGGACTACGTGAAGGTTCCAATCTCCCACCCCCCTAAAGTAGCAATACTATTTGTCCCCCCCCACACATTTAAATCCACAGATAATCTTAAATCGCCCCATCCCTACGTTCGCTGACATCTTCTTCAGATAACACCACACCATCTCCTCATTCTTGCCCCTAACCTGCATCCTCTCAATGATGGCATCATTTCATGTACGTTCCTTGTGCCCCCCCCCCCCCCCCCCCCCCAGTGGTGCTTTGTCCCGACGGAAATACTATTATATGTCTGTGTAGCTGCCGCAATAAGAGTTGGTAACTAGGAATCTTGTGGCAATCTGCGTGCCATTTCTGCTGTCGGGGTGTGGATATTCTGTCTCAGTTATTCAGACGTGTGTCTTTTTTCTTTCAGGAGGCAGCTGGTCGGAGAAGGAGGTAGGACACGCTCTTGATTGAAACGCTGAATGTTTTTGTAGAACAGCTCCGAAAATGTTGAAGCTCAGATTCTAACCAGTTGATAAATATTTGCAGGGTCAGTGATGAAGCCCGTACATTGTCAGTGACAGATGGTGCCTTGCCGATTGAAAAGATTCATCACCACTTTGTGTTGAACACGTTGTGGAGAGAAACCTGCGTCATCCAGCCGGGTAAAACTTGTTCAGTTTCCATTCTTCTTATTGATTACACATTTAAGTACCACAAATGTAAACATTACACAGTAACTGTACTCACCTCCACCTCTGGCATCTCGTTCTATCTCTCTACCATCCACTGCCTGAAAACATTGGCCTACAATGCCTTTTCCAACTTTACCATCTCACCTTAAACTGATGCCCTCAAACTTTAGACTTTATAAAATTCCGTCTTCCATTCTTCAGCCCATTACACCTGCTAATTAAGATCACATTTATCACAGATCACCTTCTTCATTCTCCATGACGCCATCAATTTTAGTGTCCTCCACAAACCTGTTAACTATGCCACTCACATACACATACAAAGCGTTCGTATAAATAATGACCAACAATGGAGATAGAGTCGAGCTCTATGGCGCACCCTTTGCGAGAGCCTCAGTCTGAAAAGCATTCCTCCACCAACCCTCTGTCTCCTGCCTTCAGACCACGGTTGTGCTCCATTGTGTAACTCTTCTGGATTCGATCAGATCCAAACATCCAGACCACGTACCAGGCAGAGGGTTGAAGTTGTTTCTCCACATAGCAGTAATTATCTGGAATTGTGTGACTAATTGATGGTGACAGGCCATATCTTTGGATATAGGTGAAGGCAAAATAGTTGGATATTGGAAAGATCTTAAATTGAGGGTTATGGGGAAGTCAAACTGAAGAGGAACTGGAGCCAGCTTCGATTAAGCCATGATCACATTGAACAGAGGATAGGCATGCGAGGCGGAGCCTACTCCGCACCTATTTTCTTCCTGCATTATGTTTTTCTTCTACTTATTCAAAGATAAACTTTGCACAGAGCGAGTGTAGCAGCGATTGACAATAGTTGGTTCTGTAACGATATTTCTTGTGTAGGTGACATTGAGTAGACTCTGCCTGTGTGCTCGAGAGTCCAATTGTATTTGAGGAGATCTCTGGTAAACACAAAGTTCCTACAGGGCTCAGTGGGCTGGATGCAGGGAGGATGTTTCCCCTGTCTGAGGGGTCTGGAACCAGCGGACATCCTCTCAGAATGTAGGCTGGACCATTTAGGACAGAGACAAGGAGACGTTACTGCACGCAGAGACTGGGCAACCTTTGGAATTCCCTGTACTGATGGCTGTGGATAATCAGTCATTCACTGCTCTTGGAGCCAGAGAACCATGGTTGTACATTACAGAGTCAGGCCCTTCGGCCCATCACATGCTTGTCCACCTTTTTCCACAGCCACACAAATCCCATTTGCCCACATTAGAACCGTATTATTCTACACCTCGTTTGCAAAATCGCAATGCCTCTTAGATGTAGTAATTACATCTAATTCCATCACCTCTGGCAAAATATTCCTGGTATTAACAACTCTTAGTGTGAAGACAACTGTGTCCTCAGTAATGATATACCTGCATGACAATAAGGTTTCAATGATCTAGCCTATATCCTGCTGCAGACTTTGACAGATTTACTTGTTATCCACAACATTACCGTTCTCTGCAAACTTTGTAGTCACACCTCCTACATTCACATCCAAGCCATGAAAACATAAAATAAACAGCAAAGGTTGCAGCACCGATCTCTGCTGCACACCACCAGTCCCAGACCTCCAGGCAGCAAAATCATCCTTCTACCGCTACCTCTACCTCCAACCACCAAGTCAATTGTGGATCCATTTACCAACTCATCTTGGATCCCACCTGCCTTTGTTTATGGACCAGCCTTACATGTTAAACATTGTCAAGTCCCTCAGTGACGTTCATATATTGCTTCACCATGACATCAGAGTGTTCTTGGTTGTACAGACACATCAAACCCACCCTCCACTAAAGAAAGCAAGTAAACAGTAGCAGATTGCCTCGCCCGTCCAGTCCACTCCCGTTCAGTATGATCACGGCAACTCCACCCACATCTCTACATCCTCTTTAACCACCTCTAATTACCACTCACATCCGACTCCTCATCTTCCAATCTGCCTCTCCCTCGCCATCTACTGGCAAGATATTTGAATATCTGCCTGAAGAATGGTCTTCTGAAGAACTATAAAAGATGAAATAGCCGCACATTTGGATAGCAGTGACAGGATCGGTCCGAGTCAGCATGGATCTACGAGGGGGAAGTCATGCTTGACTAATCTTCTGGAATTTTTGAGGATGTAACTGGGAAAATGGACAAGGGAGACCCAGTGGATGTAGTGTACCTGGACTTCAGAAACTATTTGATGAGGTCCCACACAGGGGATTAGTGGGCAAAATTAGAGTACATGGTATGGGGGGTAGAGTGCTGACATGGATAGCGAGTAGTTGGCAGACAGAAAACAAAGAGTAGGCATTAACCTTCCCTTTCAGAATGGCAGGTAGTGAACTAGTGGGGTACTGCAATGCTCGGTGCTGGGACGCAGATATTTACAATATATATCAATGATTTAGATGAAGGGATTCAAAGTAACATTAGCAAATTTGCAGTTGACACAAAGCTGGGTGGCAGTGTGAACTGTGAGGGGATGCTTTGAGGATGCAGGGTAACTTGGACAGGTTGGGTGAGTGGGCAGATGCATGGCAGATGCAGTTTCATGTGGATAAATGTGATGTTAACCACTTTGGTGGCACAAACTGGAAGGCAGATTATTATCTGAATGGTGTCCCGTTGGGAAAGGGGGGAGTACAACGAGATGTAGAGGTCCTTGTTCATCTGTCACTGAAAGTAAGCAGGTACAGCAGGCAGTTAAGAAATTGAATGGCATCTTGGCCTTCACAACAAGAGGAGTTGAGTATAGGAGCAAAGAGGACCTTCTGCAGTTGTACAGAGCCCTAGTGAGACCACAACTAGAGTTTTGTGTGCAGTTTTGGTCTCCAAATTTGAGAAACGACATTCTTACTATTGAGGGAGTGCAGCGTAGGTTCATCAGGTTAATTCCCGGGATGGCGGGACTGTCATATGCTGAGAGAATGGAGCGGCTGGGGATCTTATTGAAACATATAAGATTATTAAGGGATTGGACACGCTAGAGGCAGGAAACATGTTCCTGATGTTGGAGGAGTCCAGAACCTGGGGCCATAATTTAGAACGGGGATGAGGAAACACTTTTTCACCAAGAGAGTTGTGAATCTGTGGAGTCAGGGGATATGTGGAGAAGGCAGGAACTGGGTACTGATTGGGGATGATCAGCCATGATCACATTGAATGGCGGTGCTGGCTCGAAGTGCCGAATGGCCTCCTCCTGCACCTATTGTCTATTGTCTATTGTCACTCGTCCTCCACGTCCACCCTCCCCGCCTCACGAAAACCCCCTCTCCATCCCTGGCTAAAATCTCTGTGACAAATGTCTGTTGTCCACCCGGTGTTGTTGTGGGTGACACCCCGGGCAAGGTTTCAGTTGTCCGCCCGCCTGTGCCCGAGTCTCCCCCCGACCCCCGGGGACTCTCTGATTCTCTGCTTCTCCCCCCAGTCTCCGTCACCCTGGATGTGGAAACAGCGCATGCGCGGCTCGAGGTGTCTGAGGATCGGAAGAGGGTGAGATGGACCGGGATCGAGAGGCGTCTCCCTGACACCGGGAAGAGGTTTACAGTGTATGGGTGTGTGCTGGGATCGGAGGGATTCACATCGGGGAGACATTACTGGGAGGTGGAGGTGGCGGGGAGTCAGCGGTGGAGTCTGGGAGTCGCCGCAGAGTCTGTGGAGAGGAAGAAACAGTTCACACCGACCCCGGAGACTGGAGTCTGGAGCATCTGGCGGTTGGGTGACCAGTTTGATGCATTCACCTCCCCTCGATCCCCTCTCCCCGCCCGTCCCATCCCCGGGAAGGTGGGAGTTTATCTCAGTTACGAGTCCGGGACAGTTTCATTTTACGACGCGGACACCAAGTCCCATCTCCACACCTTCACTGGGAATAAATTCACGGAGAAACTTTATCCTTACTTCTGGCCTTGTGATGTAAACCAGTGGCTGAGAATCTGCTCCGGTTCCGCTCCGGGTGTGTAAAAAAAAATGTAAATGTGGGAAGAGTGAAATAAACAGCAACTGAAATCAGAGCTGTCTGTCTGTCTGTCGACCCGTCATTTTAACGCGTTAACCGCGTCCGGCAACGGAACAGAAATTACTTTTGTGAAAATATAAAGTTTGAAACATACTCCGTTCCCGCGGGTTCAGCAGCAGCAGCCGCGGGCGGCGGGTCCTGAGCTCCGGGCTCCCCCGGGTCCTAAAGTCCATCGACTCTGCGAATTTACTGCGTGTTTGCAGCATTTGCTCTCCACAACAGATTCGTTTTCTTCGGAATGGATCTTTGGAAGAATGGGGTCAAGCCCAAGGGGGGAGGAAATTGGTGTAAACTTTGCTTTGACAGCCAATGAGGGGGTGCTTCGAGCTGCCCACCACATTAACATCATTTAATGATTTAAAGGGCGGTTGTAATACAACAGTCGGTGCAAGGTGGGACAGCGGTAGAGTTGCTGCCTCACAGCGCCAGATCCCGGGTTCGATCCCGACTACAGGTGCTGTCTGTACGGAGTTTGTACGTTCTCCCCGTGACCTGCGTGGGTTTCACCGAGATCTTCGGTTTTCCTCCCACTCGCCAAAGACGTACAGGTTTGTAGTTTAAGTGGCCTTGGTGTAAATGTAAATTGTCCCCAGTGTGTGTAGGATAGTGTTAATGTGCGGGGATCGCTGGTCGGCACGGACTCGGTGGGCCGAGGGGCCTGTTTCTCTAAACTAAATGTTAGAGTCAAGAGTGATTTATGCCATATGCCCCGAAACGAAACAATGAAATACTTGCTTGCAGCAGCACACGGCTCTGTAAAACCAGGATACACACAAACAACATCAGTGTATATAAAAACACACACACATAAATAAATAGAAAATGGTAGTGTAAAGTCACAAGATAATTCCCCCAAGTTTAAATAGTTTGAAGTGTATTTGGAGGTTGGAGTGTTTAATGGATGTATGGCCGTTACAGTTTTGAGGCTTCCTGTACCTTCTTCCCGGTGGTACCAGCGAGATGAGAGTGTGGCCAGGGTGGTGCTGGCTCGAGGGCCGAATGGCCTACTCCTGCACCTATTGTCTATTGTTTACAGATGCTGCCTCACCCGCTGAGTTTCTCCAGCATTTTGTGTCGACCTATTTTACCAGCATCTGCAGTTCTTTCTTAAACGCCAAGGAGACCTCCTCTTTGGAAAAGTCCATGGGGTATCACAGAAAAAATACAGAAAAATAGGCGCAGGAGTAGGCCATACGACCCTTCAATATGATCATGGGTGATTATCCAAAATTAGTACCCCATTCCTGCTTTTCCCATATCCCTTGATTCCGTTAACCCTAAAAGCTAAATCTAACTCTCTCTTGAAACCATCCAGTGATTGGCCCCCACTGCCTTCTGTGGCAGAGAATTCCACAGATTCACAACTAGTTCGGGACTAGTTAGAGAACTTCTCTAACCAGTCTGAAGATGGGTCGTGAACTGAAACGTCACACAATTTACAGAAGGCAATTAACCTACAAAACTGAGATAGACACAAGAAGCTGGAGTAACTCAGCGGGACGGGCAGCATCTCTGGTGGGAAGGAATTGGTGACGTTTCGGGTCGAGACCCTTCTTCAGACCGGTTAGGGATAAGGGAAACGAGAGATATAGACGGTGATGTGGAGAGATAAAGAACAATGAATGAAAGGAATGCAAAAAGCAACGATGATAAAGGAAACAGGCCATTGTTAGCTGTTTGCTGGGTGATAACGAGAAGCTGGTGCGACTTGGGTGGGGGAGGGTTAGAGAGAGAGGGAATGCCGGGGCTACTTGAAGTGAGATAAATCAAAAATTCATACAACTGGGCTGTGAGCTGCCGGGAGCGGAGGACAGAGTCACTCGCCAGCAACGGCGGTGAACTGAGATCCAGTAACTATGAAAGTAACCCGCTCTGACCGTGGGGATGGTTCAGCGTGATAATTGCTTTAATGTTGAAAACCGCATTGTTACTCAGCCAATGAGTCGGGCGCTTGCAGCGTCTGACGTTTAATAATCCAATTTGGCCCTTTTGCTCGCAAACCAGTCACACTCACACAACAGATTACAACACATCCTACTTCACGCTGTTCTCTGGTCTGACTGACTGCCTCTTTCTGGCTTCCAGTGTGGTGACAGTGCAGAGAGCAGACAGAGACCGTGACCACACTCTTTGAATCACTTCCCTCTGGAAGGCGACTCCGGACTGTCAAAGCTGCCACAGCCAGACATAAAACAGATTTTTTCCACCAGTAGTAGCTCTACTCAATAACCCAAAAATCTGTAGCCTCATTTTACTCTGGTATTTTATTTAATTCACATGTTTAATCAATAATGTTTATCGTTAATGTTCGAATGTTTTTATGTGTCAATCCTAAGTGTCACTTTATGTCGTTGTCACTTGTGGGCGGAGCACCAAGGCAAATTCCTTGTATGTGAATACTTGGCCGATAAATATTATTCATAATTCATTATCATTCATTCATTCATTCATTCATAATCATTCATTCAAGTTAAATGTGAAGCTGTTGACCCCAGAGAACATTGACCAGCTAAAGAGGGACTATTGCATGTTGGAGAACGGTGAAGCCCCGACACCAGGTCCGTCGCCCATTCCTTCTTTCCAGCAGACGACTGCCAGTCCCGCTGAGTTACTCCAGCATTTCGTGTCGATCCTTGAAGTTAAAAACACAGTCTCTGTTAACAAACAGTACAGAGTAGCAAGTGCTGTCACCTCATCCTGCAGGCGGGACTGACATACTATGTGATGAGAGAATGGGTCGGCTGGGCTTGTATTCACTGGAATTTAGAAGGATGAGAGGGTGATCTTATAGAAACATTTTACATTCTTAAGGGATTCGACAGGCTAGATGCAGGAAACACGTTCCCGATGTTGCGGGAGTCCAGAACCAGGGGTCACAGTTTAAGAATAAGGGGTAGGCCATTTACAACGGAGATGAGGAAAAACATCTTCATCCAGAGAGTTGTGAATCTGTGGAATTCTCTGCCACATTGGACAATGGAGGCCAATTCACTGGATGTTTTCAAGAGAGTTAGATATCACTCAAAGGGCTAACGGAATCAATGGATATGGGAGAAAAAGCAGGAACGGTGTACTGATTTTTTGATGATCAGTCATGACCATATTGAATGGCGGTGCTGTCTCGAGGGGCCGAATGGCCTACTCCTGCACGTAATTTCTATGTTTCTATGACCCTCTGAGTTACTCTAGCACATTGTGTCAGTCTATAGTCACAGAATGATACAGTGGAAACAGGCCCTTCGGCCCAACTTGCCCACACCGGTCAACATGTCCCAGCTGCACCATTCCCACCTGCCTGCGCTAGGTCCATATCCCTCCAAACCTGTCCTATGAATGTAACTGTTCAAAAAGGAACTGCAGATGCTGGAATATCGAAGGTACACAAAATTGCTGGGGAAACTCAGCGGGTGCAGCAGCATATATGGAGCGAAGGAAATAGGCGACGTTCATCAGTCTGAAGAAGGGTTTCGGCCCGAAACGTCGCCTATTTCCTTCGCTCCATAGATGCTGCTGCACCCGCTGAGTTTCCCCAGCAATTTTGTGTACCTATGAATGTAACTGTTTTTTTTTTTAACGATGGGATAGCCCCAGCCTCAACTACCTGGTCTGACGTCTATCTAAAGAAGGGTCTCGATCGCAAACATCACCCTTCCTTCTCTCCAGAGATGCTGCCTGTCCCGCTGAGTTACTCCAGCTGTTTGTGCCTATCTTCGGTTCAAACCAGCATCTGCAGTTCCTTCCTACACACACCTCCTCTGGCAGCCTGTTCCATACACCCAACATCCTTTGTGTGGAAAAAGTTACCCCTCGGATTCTTAGCAAACTTTTCCCTTCACTTTGAAACTTTGTCTGGGCAAGAGACTGCATCCACGCAAATTCTGCGCTTTCGTCAATAATCAGGCCGGTTTAATGTCTAACTGACTCCTCCCTCGTGTGATTAGTTGGGAGTGGCCAGGACACTGAACACTGAACACTTGCAGCCCAATAACATTCATTCCCCCGAGACGGCAGCGCGCGCAGTGGAAAACACTTTGAACCAGGAAGTGGAGATAAAATGGCTGCGAAAGACATTTTTGAGTGTTTAACCGAGGAGGCAGTTTGTCCCATCTGCCTGGATTTCTTCACCGATCCGGTGTCACTGGAGTGTGGGCACAACTTCTGCCGCTCCTGTATCACACAGAGTTGGGACAGGGAAGGGAGAAACTCCTGCCCGGAATGTAGAGAGGAATTTACAGACAGCACCCTCAAAGTAAATCGGGCCTTGGTTAGACTGGCTGAGAAAGCTCGAGCACTGAGCGTGAATCAGACAGAGAAGGAAAGTAAACTTCAGTGCGAGGAACATCAGGAAGAACTGAAGCTGTTTTGTGGAACGGACAAGAAGCTGATCTGCCTGGTTTGTGCAGCTGGGCGCGAACACAAGTCTCACAGCTTCATGCCGGTTAAAGAAGCTGTTGAAACCTACAAGGTAAAAGCAAACATAGAAACATAGAAATTAGAAACATAGAAATTAGGTGCAGGAGTAGGCCATTCGGCCCTTCGAGCCTGCACCGCCATTCAATATGATCATGGCTGATCATCCAACTCAGTATCCCGTACCTGCCTTCTCTCCATACCCTCTGATCCCCTTAGCCACAAGGGCCACATCTAACTCCCTCTTAAATATAGCCAATGAACTGGCCTCGACTACCCTCTGTGGCAGGGAGTTCCAGAGATTCACCACTCTCTGTGTGAAAAAAGTTCTTCTCATCTCGGTTTTAAAGGATTTCCCCCTTATCCTTAAGCTGTGACCCCTTGTCCTGGACTTCCCCAACATCGGGAGCAATCTTCCTGCATCTAGCCTGTCCAACCCCTTAAGAATTTTGTAAGTTTCTATAAGATCCCCTCTCAATCTCCTAATTTCTAGAGAGTATAAACCAAGTCTATCCAGTCTTTCTTCATAAGACAGTCCTGACATCCCAGGAATCAGTCTGGTGAACCTTCTCTGCACTCCCTCTATGGCAATAATGTCCTTCCTCAGATTTGGAGACCAAAACTGTACGCAATACTCCAGGTGTGGTCTCACCAAGACCCTGTACAACTTCAGTAGAACCTCCCTGCTCCTGTACTCAAATCCTTTTGCTATGAAAGCTAACATACCATTCGCTTTCTTCACTGCCCGATTTTGATCGCATCGTAGTTTTATTCCGTCTTTATTGTCTAACACTTTTATTCTCTGATTCCCAAACATAATCCCAGGATCAAATGAAATCTTCCATCCAGTCTCTCACAAAAAAGGAATCAGAGATCCAACGAATGGAGCAACAACAGAAACAGAAGATTTCTGGAGTTCTGGTGAGGCTTTCCAGTTTTGATTTCCTGATCTTGTGTAGATTTTATCCCTGTGATACGTGTAATAATAGGGCAGCGCAGTGACACAAGTAGTACTGCGGTCTCCTAGTTTTGGTGAGCGGGTTCGATCCTGACCTCGAGTGCTGCCCGTGTGGTTCACGCCTTCTCCCTGTGACCGCGCCGGATTCCTTCCACGTCCCCAGCACACGCTGGTTCAATGGTCAATCGGTGACTGTTATAATCCCTGGGAAAGTGGGTGGTGGGTGGAAAAATGGGAATTAATGGGCACGTGAAAAGGGATTGGCAGCAGGGAATTATATTGGGGTAGAGGATTGATGGATTCTATGATTACCCTCACGATATTTCAGAAACATTTAGAGAAGCTATTGATTTGCCAAAGTAAATAAAAAATGTACCGGGCAAATGTCACAGTCAAAGTCGTGAAGAAACACAATTGGTGACATTATATGTAGACAAAAATGCTGGAGAGACTCAGCGGATGCAGCACCTATGGAGCGAAGGAAATAGGCAACATTTCATGCTGAAACCCTTCTTCAGACTGATGTGGGGTGGGGGTGGGGAGAAGAAAGAAGAAAGGACGAGGAGGAGCCCGAGAGCTGAGAAGGGGAGGAGACAGCAAGGGCTACAGGAAAATGGAGGTCAATGTTTATGCTGCTAGGGTGCAGACTGCCCAAGCGGAATATGAGGAGGTGCTGCTCCTCCAATTTCCGGTGGTGCTCACTCTGGCCATGGAGGAGGCCCAGGACAGAAAGGTCGGATTGAGATTGGGAATGGGAGGGGGAGTTGAAGTGCTGAGCCACCGGGAGATCAGGCTGGTTATTACGGACTGAGCGGAGGTGTTGTGCGAAGCGATCGCCAAGCCTGCGCTTGGTCTCACCGATGTAGATCAGCTGACACCTAGAGCAGCGGATGCAATAGATGAGGTTGGAGGAGATGCAGGTGAACCTCTGTCACACCTGGAACGACTGCTTGGGTCCTTGAATGGAGTCAAGGGGGGAGGTAAAGCGACAAGTGTAGCATCTCTTACGGTTGCAAAGGAAAGTGCCCGGGGAGGGGGTATTACGGTAGGGAAGGGATGAATTGACCAGGGAGTTACGGAGGGAGCGGTCTTTGCGGAAAGCAGACGGGGGGGAGATGGGAAGATGTGGCGAGTGGTGGGGTCACGTTGGAGGAGGCGAAAATGACGGAGGACTATTTGTTGGATGTGATGGCTAGTGGGGTGAAAGGTGAGGACTTGTGGGACTCTGCCCTTGTTACAAATGGGGGGATGGGGAGAGAGAGCAGAGTTACGGAGTATTGAAGAGACGCTGGTGAGAGCCTCATCTATATTAGGGGAGGGGAACCCCCGTTCCCTGAAGAATGAGGACATTTCCGATGCCCTGGTGTGGAACACCTCATCCTGGGAGCAGATGCGGCGTAGACGGAGGAATTGGGAGTGGGAGATGGAGTCCTTACAGGAAGCAGGGTGGGAAGAAGTGTAGTCTAGATAGCCATGGGAGTCAGTGGGTTTATAGTGGATGTCGGTCAGATGTCCATCACCTGCGATGGAGATAGTGAGGTCAAGAAATGGTAGGGAAGTGTCGGAAATGGTCCAGGTGTATTTAAGTGCTCACTCCTCCATGGCCAGAGTGAGCACCACCGGAAATTGGAGGAGCATCACCTCATATTCCGCTTGGGCAGTCTGCATCCTAGCAGCATAAACATTGACTTCTCCAATTTCCGGTAGCCCTTGCTGTCTCCTCCCCTTCTAGGCTCTCCCTCGGCCCTCGGGCTCCTCCTCTTCCTTTCTCCCCACCCCACCCCACATCAGTCTGAAGAAGGGTTTCGGCCCGAAATGTTGCCTTTTTCCTTCGCTCCATAGATGCTGCTGCACCCGCTGAGTTTCTCCAGCACTTTTGTATACCTTCGATTTTCCAGCATCTGCAGTTCTTTCTTAAACACAGTGACATTATATATTGATTTTCACCTTTCATTTCACAGGAACAGTCACACAACCTTCAGTCCAAGATTACATCCCAGTTTGCTGAACAGCACAAGATTCTCATTGAGAAAGAGCAGCGCGCACTGGCGGATATCCGAGAGGATGAGAAGAAGATTCTAAATACAATGGAGCAAAATCTTGGAGAGATTCAAGAGAATTTAAATTCCATTCAGGAGGAACTCTTAAAGTTGCAGCAACAGCTGGATCAAAAAGACAGTCTGGTGTTTCTGAAGGTGAGGGGTTACACTACAGTTTGGTGAAGTGAAATGCACAGTCACAAAATGTGGGTGACATTTCAGAAATAAATGCAGCATTTATCAGTAATTCAGAACTAGGTAAATGTTTAATCTGTTTCAGCTGTTGTTGTTCCCAAACTAATTGGCCTCCCGTATAATCTATGGGATCTCAGGACTGCCTGGCCGGAATGTAGAGAGGTGTTTGTGTTCTGTAGCGTTTAGAACAATGACAGGTGATCCTATATCTGATCCCAAGGACCACGAATGGACAGAGAGCAGTGAATATCTGGGAGTCTCCAACCAAGAGACTCTGAGAGGTTTAACATGTTAGACGTATTTATACCAGAGGAAGATACATTTTTGAAAATTCGGGGAATTGTAATCGAAGGGAATGGGGCAAAGAGGAGGAGTTCAGTCCTGGGCTAGATCAGCCATGACCACATTGTGGGGATTAACATTGAAATCTAGAACGTGGCGCACACACACATCAGATTGATCATCTATATCCGGTTCCCATCAGCAGTGGGTGGTCACCTTGGGGGAATTTGCTCTGTTTGTTTTGTCCACCTTGTTTCACCATAGAATGAAATCACGTTCTACATCATAGACGTTCTTTATGTTTAAAACTCTTATTAATGTTATGTCTGTATTCCTTCTTTATGTGCTGCATCGGCAAGAAGCATTTCACTACACCTAGGTGTATGTGACTAATAAATAACCTTTGAACCTTGAACCTTAGACAGGCCATTCATATAACCATATAACAATTACAGCATGGAAACAGGCCATCTCGGCCCTACAAGTCCGTGCCGAACTATTATTTTCCCCTAGTCCCATCCGCCTGCACTCAGACCATAACCCTCCATTCCTTTCTCATCCATATACCTACCCAATTTATTTTTAAATGATAAAATCGAACCTGCCTCCACCACTTCCACTGGAAGCTCATTCCACACAGCTGCCACTCTCAGAGTAAAGAAGTTCCCCCTCATGCTACCCATAAACTTCTGTCCCTTAATTCTGAAGTCATGTCCTCTTGTTTGAATCTTCCCTACTCTAAATGGGAAAAGTTTGTCCACGTCAACTCTGTCTATCCCTCTCATCATTTTAAAGACCTATATCAAGTCCGCCCTTAACCTTCTGCGCCCCAGAGAATAAAGACCTAACTTATTCAACCTTTCTCTGTAACTAAGTTGCTGAAACCCAGGCAACATTCTAGTAAATCTCCTCTGTATTCTCTCTATTTTGTTGACATCCTTCCTATAACTGGGCAACCAAAATTGTACACCATACACCAGAATTGGTCTCACCAATGCCTTGTACAAATTTAACATTACATCCCAACGTCTATACTCAATGCTCTGATTTATAAAGGCTAGCATACCAAAAGCTTTCTTTACCACCCTATCTATATGAGATTCCACCTTCAGGGAACTATGCACAGTTATTCCTAGATCCCTCTGTTCAACTGCAATCCACAATTCGCTACCATTTACCATGTACGTCCTATTTTGATTTGTCCTGCCAAGATATAGCACCTCACACTTATCAGCATTAAACTCCATCTGCCATCTTTCAGCCCATTCTTCCAAAAGGCCTAAAGCTCTCTATAGACTTTGTAAATCTACTTCATTATCCACAACACCACCTATCTTAGTATCATCTGCATACTTACTAATCCAATTTACCACACATTCATCCAGATCATTGATGTACATGACAAACAACAGTGGACCCAACACAGATTCCTGAGGCACCCCACTAGTCACCTGTCTCCAACCTGACAAACAGCCATCCACCATTACTCTCTGGCGTCTCCCATCCAGCCACTGTTGAAACAATCTTGCTACTCCTGCATTTATACCCAACAGTTGAACCTTCTTAACCAACCTTCCATGAGGAACCTTGTCAAAGGCCTTACTAAAGTCCATATAGATAACATCCACTGCTTTACCATCATCAATTTCCATAGTAACCCCTGCAAAAAATTCCAGAAGATTAGTCAAACATGACCTTCCAGGCACAAATCCAGGTTGACTGTTCCTAATCAGACCCTGTTTATCCAGATGCTTATGTATATTATCTCTATGTATCTTTTCCATTAATTTGCCCACCACTGAAGTCAAACTAACCGGTCTATAATTGCTAGGTTTACTCTTAGAACCCTTTTTAAACAATGGAACAACATGCGCAGTACGCCAATCCTCCGGCACTATTCCCGTTTCTAATGACATTTGAAATATTTCTGTCATAGCCCCTGCTATTTCTACGCTAACTTCCCTCAATGTCCTAGGGAATATCTTGTCAGGACCTGGAGACTTATCCACATTTATATTTTTCAAAAGTGTCAATACTTCTTTTTCTTTGAATCTCATAATATCCATAGCTACTCTACTTGTTTCCCTTACCTCACATAATTCAATATCATTCTCCTTGGTGAATACCGAAGAAAAGAAATTGTTCAATATCTCCCCCATCTCTTTTGGCTCTGCAGATAGCTGTCCACTCTGTCTCTCTAATGGACCAATTTTATCCCTCGTTATCCTTTTGCTATTAATATAGCTGTAGAAACCCTTTGGATTTACTTTCACCTTACTTGCCAAAGCAACTTCATATCTTTTAGCTTTTCTAATTTCTTTCTTAAGATTCTTTTTACATTCTTTATACTCCTCAAGCACCTCATTTACTTCATGCTGCCTGTAATTATTGTAGATCTCTCTCTTTTTCCGAACCAAGTGTCCAATTTCCCTTGAAAACCAGGGCTCTTTCCAATTTTTACTATTTCCTTTCAACCGAACAGGGACATAAAGATTCTGTACTCTTAAAATTTCCCCTTTAAATGTCCTCCATTTCTCTTCTACATCCTTCCCATAAAACAAAATGTCCCTATTCACTCCTTTTAAATCATTTTGCATCTCATCAAAGTTAGCCTTTCTCCAATCAAAAATCTCAACCCTTGGTCCAGTTATGACCCTCTCCATAATTATATTGAAACTAATGGTATTGTGATCACTGGACCCGGCGTTCTCCCCAATTTCTCTCCTTCTCTCATTCAGCCCATCCTACCTAGTCATGTTTTCTGCTCCACTCATCATCCCTCCCATCTACTCTCCACACCCGGTAACAATACCCCAAATTCCAGGAGCCCTAATGTGCTTATCCCGCCTGCACTTACATTTATCTCTGCTGTTGGCTTCAGTCCCTCCAATGCAAGTGAGGTCCATGTTCTCATGACTGCATTCCTTTCAGTATTTGTTGAATAACATGCTATATTTCAGCTTTGATTTTTGGTCTCCCCACAAGTAGAGATATTGTTTCATCCCCACCCATTTAAATCCACTGATAATCTTAAATCCTATCTCATAATTCCTGACATGTTCTCCAGAAAAAATCCCACGACCTGCCCAGTCTTTGCATGGAGTTCTGTGTAAGAAGGAACTGCAGGTGCTGGTTTAAACCAAAGATAGACACAAAAAGCTGGAGTAACTCAGCGGAACAGGCAGCATCTCTGGAGACAAAGAATGGGTGAGATTTCGGGTCGAGATCCGAAGTCTGAAGAAGAGTCTTGACCCAAAACGTCACCCCTTCCTTCTCTCAAGAGATGCAGCCTGTCCCGCTGAGTTACTCCAGCTTTTGTGTCTATCTTTGCATTGAGTTCCATCCTCTGAGTTATGGCGTCATTCTCATGAACATTCCATGTGCTTTCCCCCATCGTTCTACATCTCTGCGGCAATATCCGCTTTCTGGCTGCATGACAGTGGTGATAAGAGTTGGGAAATGGGAATTATCAGAATGTTGTAGGAATTTGGTGACATTCCCGCTGTCGGGATGAGGACGGTCCATCTCAGTGAATTGAGATTTGTGTTTTATTTCTTTCAGGAGGAAGCTGGTCGTAAGCAAAGGTAGGACATGCTCTTGATGGAAACATTGTAAGTTTTTGTTGAACAGCCCAATATATTTCTAATGTTCAGTTTATAACCAGCTGTTAAATATTTGCAGGGTTCGTGATGAAGATAAACCACTGTCGGTGGTAGATGATAACTTGCTGATTGAAAAATTTGATCATCCTTTTTTGTACAACACAGTATTGGCAGAAACACCTGATGCCATCAAGCAAGGTAAAGCTTATACCTTTTCCATTGTTCTTGTTTCTGACATCTTTAAGTTATGCGTAGATGCAAACATTAATGGTATTTTGGACTGAAGGGAAATTGAAGATTTGATCTTCCACCAAACACAGCTGCAAAAAAGCATCACAGACAGAGTGTGATGTTGCACAGAAACAGGCTCTTTGACTCAACATGACCCTGCCAACCAAGTTGCCCAACCAAGCTAGTCCCACTTGCCTGGGTCTGAAACATATTCTTCCAAGTCTTTATTATTCACATCTCTACCCAACTGTATGTAAAATGTCATCATTGTAGCTGCCTTGTCCACTTCCTCTGTCAGTTCGTTCCATACATACACTACGCATTGACTGAAATAACTGAACCATTTTCCACTCTCATCTTACACTGATGCACTCTGAGTTTAGACTCTCCTACCTTGTGTAAAATACTGTGGCTATTCACCTTATCTGTGCACCTTGTATAGATCTCATACAAGGCCTATAAAGGCATTCTGATGGGCTCCAAAGACAAATGTCCCTGCCTGTCCAACGTCTCCTTATAACCCAGCCCTACAGACCTGATGAAATTATTGTAAATCATTTACCACCCTCTCCAATATACAAACAACCTCATTGTGTCAAATGCTGTATTTAATATCCTGACCTATAAATCATGAGTGACAAACATATTCTTCACCACCCTGCCTGTCACTGTTGCATCTTCCATGGCACTGTGTACCTGCAGCCCGAGATCTCTCAGTTCTATAAAGTTCCCCGTTTACTGTGTATGTCCTGCCCTGGTTTGTCTCAGCAAAGTGCATCACCTCACCTTCACATGAATTAATCCCACCTGCCGTTCCTGAGCCCATTGGCCCAGTTCACAGGGATCCCATTTATTCTCAGATAACTTTCTTCACTCTCCATAATGTCACCAATTTTAGTTCCATCTGCAAACTGACTAACCATGCAACCTACATCCAATCGTGTATATAAATAAGGAACAACATTGGACTCCAGTCCGAAAAACAACCCTCTACTAACACACACAGAAACAATAAAGATTTAACACAAACATGCACCACAGTATTCATCACTGTGGTGGCAGGCACAAAATTTGGCCAGTCCGCCTCCATTTTCCCCCGTGGTCGGGACCTCAACCCTCCGCAGCCGTCGCTGCGGACGTCCAGATGTACAGACTGGTAAAAGTCCAGGTAAGTCCAGAATCGCCTCTTCCCCACTGGATACCGCGGCTTCAGGTTGGTGGAGGCCGCAGGCCGGCGGTCGAAGATTTAAAGTCCCCGCCGCGCCGCAGCCAGAAGCACCGGAGACGGCAGGGCCGGCGGCCAGGGCTCCGCGGCGAGGGACCCCGATCCTGATGGTAAGTCCATGCCCCGCCCGCAGTAGAAGTTGGCCGCAGGCCGGCAGTCGGAGTCGGAGCTTCTTCTCCCCCCGGGGCCCCAACTAGGGATCCCAGACTGCGGACGTCTCGCCAGATGGAGCTCTGCAGACCCCGGCTTCAGGCTACCGCGGGTCAGCGAACGGAGCGCTCCCCTCCGGCGAGGGCTTGCCTGCTCCATGCCAAGAGTCCGCGCTGCGCCCGCCGCTGAAGCCCCAGGCACGTCTCCGGGTAAGGCCCCCCCCCCCCCCCCCAAAAGTTGAAAAGACTGACACGCTGCTGACAGGGCTGCCGGCTTGCAGCGCCCCCACCGACCGGTGAGGGAGTGCAGCGTAGGTTCTCCAGGTTAATTCCCGGGATGGCGGGACAGTCACATGCTGAGAGAATGGAGCTGCTGGGCTTGTGCAATCTGGAGTTTAGAAGGATGAGAGGGTATCTTATTGAAACATAACAGATTATTAAGGGTTTGGACACGCTAGAGGCAGGAAACATGTTCCTGATGTTGGAGGAGTCCAGAATCAGGGGCCACAGTTTAAGAATAAGGGGTAAGCCATTTAGAACGGAGACGAGGAAACACTTTTTCTCACAGAGAGTTGTGAGTCTGTGGAATTATCTGCCTCAGAGGGCGGTGGAGGCCAGTTCTCTGAATACTTTCTAGAGAGAGCTAGATAGGGCTCTTAAAGATAGAGGAGTCAGGGGATCTGTGGAGAAGGCAGGAACGGGGTACTGATTGGGGATGATGAGCCATGATCACATTGAATGGCGGTGCTGGCTCGAAGGGCCAAATGGCGTACTCCTGCACCTATTGTCTACTTTCTATTGTCACTCACCTCAATATCCTCTTGCTCCGATCTGCCTCCATATGTGAATAGTCCGCTTCATTCCTCCATCCCCACTGCAACCTGGCAATCTTCCTCACTCTCCCCACTCTGGATAGCAGTAACAGGATCGGTCCGAGTCAGCATGAATTTACGAAGTGGAAATCATGCTTGACTAATCTTCTGGATTTTTTTGAAGATGTAACTAGGAAAATGGACAAGGGAGAGCCAGTGGATGTGGTGCACCTGGACTTTCAGAAAGCATTTGATAAGGTCCCACATAGGAGATTAGTGGGCAAATTAGGCACATGGTATTGGGGGTAGAGTGCTGACATGGATAGAAAATTGGTTGGCAGACAGGAAACAAAGAGTAGGGGTTAACGGGTCCCTTTCAGAATGGCAGGCGGGGTACCGCAAGGCTCGGTGCTGGGATCGCAGCTATTTACAATATACATCAATGATTTGGATGAAGAGATTCAAAGTAACATTAGCAAATTTGCAGATGACACAAAGCTGGGTGGCAGTGTGAACTGTGAGGAGGATGCTATGAAAATGCATGATGATTTGGACAGTTTGGGGGAGAGGGCAGATGCATGGCAGATGAAGTTTAATGTGGATAACTGAGATTATCCACTTTGGTAGTATAAACAGGAAGGCAGATTACTATCTAAATGGTGTCAAGTTGGGAGAAGGGGAAGTACAATGGGATCTGGGGGTCCTTGTTCATTAGTCTATGAAAGTAAGCATGCAGGTACAGCAGGCAGTGAAGAAAGCGAATGGCATGTTGGCCTTTATAACAAGAGGAGTCGAATATAGGAGCAAAGAGGTTCTTCTGCAGTTGTACAGGGCCCTAGTGAGACCACACTTGGAGTATTGTGTGCAGTTTCGGTCCCTAATTTGAGGAAGGACATTGTTGCTATTGAGAGGGTGCAGCGTAGGTTTACAAGGTTTTTTTTTTTTTTTTTTTTTTTTTTTTTTTTAAATTTTATTAGAAGTTAATACAATACAAAACAATACAGTGGCACATAATTTTAGGTGCCAACTATGTCATACCGTAATCCATTCCATGTACAACCTCTAGTTTTATGTTATGAGTAAGCAAGACAAGAAAAAGAAAACAATAGAAAGGGGAAAGAGTGGAAAAATAGATGGTAGAAAGTAGAAAAATGTGAAGTGTGGATATAAAAAAAAAAAATAAATAAATAAAATAAAAAAGAAAAGGTGGAAAGTAGAAATAGAAGAGAAGGCCCCTTAAAAGAGAATTTTTCAAATCTATATTCGGAGATGTAGATCTATCCACGTCATGAACTGAAATCAGCAATCCTTATGGTACCGCTGCATCACATGATTCCAAAAAGTCGATGAAAGGAGACCAACTCCTTAAGAATTGGTCATATTTATCTATTAGTCGGAGTCTCATTTCTTCCAGGCGTGCTATGTCCATCATATTCCTAATCCACATTTTAACAGTTGGTATGGCTGTATTTTTCCAAAATTTAAGTATCAATTTCTTTCCAATTATTAACCCATAATTAAAAAAAACATTTTGGTCTTTATTTAAATTGGTATCTTCTCCTATTATTCCAAATGTAATCCATTCCATTTTGGGTTCTATTCATGACTTGAAGAGCTTTGTAAATATATCAAATATATCACTCCAAAATGTATTCAACTTTGTACATCCTACAAATGAATGTGTTATATTAGCGTTTTGAAACAAACATTTATCGCATCTGGGAGAGACGTTTGGATAAAATTTATTCAACCTCGTTTTTGAATAATATAGTCTATGTAATAATTTGAATTGAATTAAATTATGTCTTGCATTAATAGAACAGTTATGTGTATTCATCAAATACTTTTCCCATCTATCCTTCGAGATCTTTATCATTAGCTCATGTTCCCAATCTTCCCTTAGTGCTTCTGTTGAGGGTGATTCTCTATATAATATATTATTATAAACGCATGATATTAATTTTTGTGAATCAGCCTTAATATTCATTGCTTCTTCTAAAGGGTCTAAAAATATAGTTTGGAATCTATGTGTATATTTCTTCATAAAGTCACATACCTGTATATATTTAAAATATTGATTATCCTTCAATTTAAATTTTAATTTTAATTGTTGAAATGATAACAGTTTACCCAATTCATACATATCCCCTACTTTCCTAATCCCCAGTCTATCCCATTGTTGATATGTTTTGTCGATGAGAGAAGGTTTGAATGCGGGGCTGTTCAATAGTGGGGTTAGTACTGATAAATTATTTAATTTCAAGGATACTTTTATTTGTTTCCAAATTCTTATTATATTGTGAATAATTGGGTTCTTCTTATATATTATACTATTCTATTTTATCGGTGAGAGCAGGGTCGTTCCTATATCGTGCGGATAGCACTCCTCTTTCTCCATTCTTATCCACTCCAACTGCTGAGTGGAACTTTCCAGCCAGTACATTATGTTCTTAATATGCACTGCCCAGTAGTAATACATAAAGTTAGGTAATGATAAACCCCCAACTTCTTTAGATTTGCACAACTGCTTTCGTTGAATTCTATGTGTTCTGTAATCCCATATAAAATTAGTGATAGTGGAATCTAGTTTTTTGAAAAAATATTTTGGAATATATATTGGGATCGCTTGAAACAAATATATTAATTGTGGTAAGAAAGACATTTTTATAGCGTTAATTCTACCTATCAATGAGAGCGGAAGTGTTTTCCAAAATGTAATCATATCATTCAGTTTATTTAATAGTGGTATAAAATTGGCACTAAATAATGATTTGTGTCTTCTCGTAATTTGAATACCCAGATACTTGAATTTTTCTGTTGCAATTTTGAAGGGGAATTTTAGTAAGTGTCTCGAATCCTGTGGTTTTAAAGACATAATTTCACTTTTATTCCAATTTATTCTATATCCTGAAAAAGAGCCGAATTCCTCAATTAGTGTTAATAAGGTGGGTATACTCGTTTGTGTATTAGTAATATATAAAAGAATATCATCAGCATATAGTGAAATTTTATTCTTTGAATCCTTAGTGTTATATCCGTGAATATTCGGGTGATTTCTAATCTTTTCGGCCAACGGTTCTATCGTAAGGGCAAATAGCAATGGTGATAAGGCACACCCTTGCCTATTACCCCTTGATAAGTAAAATTTTGGAGATAGCGTATTGTTAGTTAATATTCTTGCCGTAGGTCTATCGTAAAGTAGTTTAACCCATCTAATAAAATTCTCTCCCATATTGAATTTTTGGAGTACCTTGTACTGCCATTCTACTTGATCAAATGCCTTCTCTGCATCCAGCGTGACAACTGAAATATCTTCATTGTCCTCATTATGAGAGTACATTATATTGAAAAGCCTTCTCAAATTATTAAACGATTGTCTTTTGGGTATAAATCCCGTTTGATCCGTATTTATTAAATTGTTAATATAATTATTTAGCCTTCTAGCTAGAACCTTTGCTAAAATTTTCTGATCTGTATTTAGTAGTGAAATAGCTCTATAAGAACCCGGTTCATCTAAATCTTTATCTTTTTTTGGTATAAGTGTTATTGTTGCTTCTGCTAGGGTTTCTGGTAGTTTATTTTCGGTATAAGCCAGCGTGTATAAATTGAATAATCTTGGTATAATTGACTCCTGAAATCTTTTATAAAATTCATTACTAAAACCGTCTGGTCCTGGGGTCTTCCCATTTTTCAGTGAGTTTATTATTTGTTTTATTTCTTCACTAGTAATCCGTGCTCCTATTGCTCTTGTTCTAAACTATCCAATTTTGGGAGCTTGCAATTATCTAAAACATTTGTGATTTTACTTACATCTGTATTTATTTTAGATGTATATAAATTGTGATAAAATTGGGCAAACCTCTTGTTAATATCCTTAGGCAGTGTTAAAAACTCACCCTTATCCGATTTAATTTTAGTAATAGTTTTTTCCTTTTCTCGTTGCTTCAGTTGCCTCGCTAGTAGTTTATGGGGCTTATCCCCAAATTCGAAGTGTGCTTGTTTTGTAACTTGGAATAATCTTATTACTCTAGCCGATAGTATTCTATTGACTTTATATTTCAATAAAGTTATCTTATTATGTTTATTTATGGTTGGGTCAGTTGCATTGTCCAGTTCTAGTAGTTTTATTTTCTGTTCTATCCGCTGAAGTTCTCTTTTATTCTCCTTATTTTGAAAACTTTGGTAAGAAATTATGACGCCGCGAATATATGCCTTGAAGGTTTCCCATAATAGCGGTGCAGAAATACCCGGCGTGTCATTTATTTCGAAAAAAAGTTTTATTTGTTCTTTTATATACTCATAACCCTGCGGGTTATTTAATATATGTACATTGAATCTCCAAAAAGGTTTTATACTCGGCATTCCCTCAATTTTAAGTATAAAAGTCAATGGTGAATGATCAGAAATAATACTATTATGATATGATGGTTTATTCGTATACGGGATTAATTTTGTGTCCAATAAAAAATAGTCAATTCGCGAATAAGTTTTGTGAACTGATGAATAAAATGAGTATTCCCTACCACTTGGATTTGCTATTCTCCAAATATCAGCTATGTTATTATTTTTTATATAAGTATTTAAAAATTCACAGGTCTTAGTTTTAACAAGACGCTTCCCTAGCTTTATTGATTTATCTAAGTATGGATCTATAACAGTTAAAATCTCCCCCCATTATTATATTTTGATAATTATGCTCTGCGATTAAATCTATTATTTTCCTAAAAAATTGTGGGTTATCAAAATTAGGCGCGTAAATATTTATCACAGTTAATGGTGTGTTGTAAATTTCTCCCGTGACTATAACATATTTTCCCTCTTTATCAGATATAGATTTCTTAAATTTAAAAGGTATACCCTTCCGAATTATAATAGCCGTGCCTCTTGCTTTAGAGGTGAATGAGGAGTAATAGGTTTTACCTATCCAATTTGCCCTTAATCTGATCTGAGTTTGTTGTTTCAGATGTGTCTCTTGTAGGAAAGCAATATCCATATTTAATGATTTTAATTGTGCCAGAAATTTACCCCTCTTAATTGGCTCATTCGCACCTCTGATGTTCCAACTACAGAAGGTGAGACCTCCGATATTTATTCGACTATTATCTTGCATTGGCTATTATTACCAGACTGTATGATTCATGTGATGCCGCCAAGTACCTCGGAATCCCGAATCCAGGGTTGTCCTTCATAATTTCTAGTAGTTCTACATCTCCTGACACTATTAAACATAATTAAGGGAAAGAGAAAAACATAAAATAAAGTGTACATAAAAATTATTAAGCCATACACCAAATAATTGTGAATAAACAAAAAAAGTGAATGTAATTTATCAAAAAAGCGATAAATTACAAAAAAAACACCTAAGGTAGCTAGATTTGTTTTTAAATTGACCTCCGTCGATGAGATTACGCACTGGGCCTTTTCCCCTATTAGAATTTGACCCAACGTTAGTCGGTTCCCTCTAATTGTTACCAAAATTATCATATCAGGTCAATTAATCGCTGAACAGTTTAAAATAGAATAAAATAAAAGGGAAGGTAGAAGATTTGGATTAAAATTAAAGAAATTATGGGTTAAAGTACCTCGTCAATAATGACACTTTTCATTTACCTGTATGTTAAGTAATTCATAATTAGTATTTAGTATTTAAAGTATATGTCTAACCTCCCCATCCTTCCTGCTATATAGTTAGTCATGTTAGTATAGTACATTACGCCTTTAACGTTAGTTGAGTTTATTGCGCGTAAGTGGTTAATTAGTTCGTTAATTATATATATAAATAATAGGTCATATAGTGTGGAACAGATGCCTCATAATGGCCATTTCAAAAGGAGACGGTCTCATAGTTCTCCGTGCTGAGGGGTTTGTTGACGAGCTTGCGACCTTGAGCTTCCATCTGTGCTTTCAGTTCAGAAGTTTAATTCGGCCTCTGTTATTGAACAACACATTCTTGCCAGATAAGCCTGTCTGGTAACCGTCTGAAGCGTTCGAATGTCTTAATTGAAACAGAAAAAACAAAGTTCCACAGATAAAATGTCTATTATTCTGTTCCTCCTTGAACTTTGTTTAAAATCTCCTGGGCGTATTTGCAAGCAGAGTCCGGGTCCGTAAATGAGCGTTGCTTGCCCTTAAACGTAATTAGCATTTTCGCTGGATAGATCACGCCATAACGAACTTCAGAATGTCCATATAAAATACTGCTTGCCCTTTTAAACTCGCGTCTTTTTGCCAAAATTTCCCGAGGATAATCCCTGTAGAATCTTACGATATTATCAGCAAATGTAAGATTTTCTCCATAGGTTATCTTCTTTAATAGAGTTTCCAAAGTTGAAATATCCAGGAACTTTACAATGATTTGCCTTGGTTTAGCATTATCATGTTTTTGGAAGCGACCCACTCGATGAGCCAGGTCTATCTTTGGTTTTTCTGGAAGTTTGAAAACATCTTTAAGTAGATTAGTAATAAAATCACGCATTTGAAGGCCGTGTTCAGCACCCTCTTTAACTCCTACTATTCTCAGATTTTGCCTCCTTGACCTGGCCTCTAAATCTTGACATTTCTCATTCAGCTTATTCGTTAGCTCCCAATTAGTATCGTGTTGTTTTTTCAGACCTTGTATTTTTGGCTCATCTGTTCCATTTCACCATCCATCTCTTCCATCAATTTTTCAGAGTCTGTTAATTGCTTCAGCAGGTTGTCATGTTTATTGTTATAATCTTTCTGGATACTTTCCAATTCCTTCGCCGTCCTGGACTCCAAATCTTTAAACTGCTGGTTCAAGGCTACATAAAGCTCTTTTACTTCGCCGCAGCTATTATCAATTTTCTTAGAAAGAGTGCCCTCCATAGTGGAGAAGTTGTTCTGAATTGTAGAATTCATTTTGGCAAATTGCTTCAGAAGATCTTTAGTAATATCTTTAAGAATATTAGCTCTTACCGTTTCTTCCCAGCTTTTCATTTCTTTCCCCTTTGTATCACTTCTCGCAGCCATATCACTTGTAGGTTGTTGAGGTTCCAGCTCCTCTTCCAAACTTTCAAAAGTGAGTTCCGGGGAGGTTTCAAGCTCACCCAGAGCTTTTTGGAGCTGGAAACTGATTGTAGTCTTCTTGGGTCCTCTCTGACCTCTTCTCTTACTCATCCAGTTTTTACGATAAAATCGTTTAAAATCCCAAATCCACCGGTACCGTTTGATGGAGTCAGTACCCTCGACGTTCAGCAAACCTGATAAGATTTTTTAACTCGATCCTGGCATGGGAGTCGACTTTAAACACGATTTGTCGGAGGAGAGCTCAGTGCAGCTGCCTTCACTGCTTCATAGCAGCCACCGGAAGTAGGTTTACAAGGTTAATTCCCGGGATGGCGGGACTATCATATGCTGAGAGAATGGAGCATCTAGGCTTGTACACTCTGGAGTGTAGAAGGATGAGAGGATATTTCATTGAAACATATAAGATTGTTAAGGGTTTGGAAACATGTTCCCGATGTTGGGGGAGTCCAGAACCAGGAGCCACATTTTAAGAATAAGGAGTAAGCCATTTAGAACAGAGACGAGGAAACACTTTTTCTCACATAGAGTTGTGAGTCTGTGGAATTCTCTGCCTCAGGTGGCGGCAGGTTCTCTGGATACTTTCAAGAGAGAGCAAGATAGGGCTCTTAAAAATAGCAGTCGGGGGATATGGGGAGAAGGCAGGAATGGGGTACTGATTGTGGATGATCAACCATGATCACAGTGAATGGCGGTGCTGGATCGAAGGGCCGAATGACCTACTCCTGCACCTATTGTCTATTGCCTATTGTCACTCGTCCTCCCCGTACACCCTCCTCCGCCTCACAATATTCCCCATTCCATCCCTGGATAAAAACTTCGGGAGAGATGTATGCTGTTCATCCGATGTTGTTGTGGATGAAACCCCGGTCAAGGTTTCAGTTGTCCGCCCGCCTGTGCCCGAGTCTCCCCCCGACCCCCGGGGATTCTCTGATTCTCTGCTTCTCCCCCCAGTCTCCGTCACCCTGGATGTGGGAACAGCGCATGCGCAGCTCGAGGTGTCGAAGGATCGGAAGAGGGTGAGACTGACCGGGACCGAGAGAAGTCTCCGTGAAACCAGGAAGAGGTTTACAGGCAGTCTGTGTGTGCTAGGATCGGAGGGATTCACATCGGGGAGACATTACTGGGAGGTGGAGGTGGCGGGGAATCGGCGCTGGAGTCTGGGAGTCGCCTCAGAGTCTGTGGACAGGAAGAGAGAGCTCACACTGACCCCGGAGATTGGAGTCTGTAGCATCTGGCGGTTGGATGACGTATTAATTGCACTCACCTCCCCTCCATCCCCTCTCCCCGCCCGTCCCATCCTCGGGAGGGTGGGAGTTTATCTCAGTTACGAGTCCGGGACAGTTTCATTTTACAACGCGGACACCAAGTCCCATCTCCACACCTTCACTGGGAATAAATTCACGGAGAAACTTTATCCTTTCTTTGGGCCTTGGAAGGAAAACCAGTGGCTGAGAATCTGCACCGGTTCCGCTCCGGGTGTGTAAAAGGGTCGGGACCCGGGACCGGCGTCAGGAGCGGGGCTCAGGGGCTGTGGGGCAGAAACCCGGTGGAAAACAGGTCGACGCTGAACGAACGGCTCCCATTTAATCCCCAAATTCCGCGTCGTGAAACAAACCCCAGTGAGCGCGGAAATAAAACCAGGGGGAATGTAAATGTGGGAAGAGTGAAATAAACAGTAACTGAAATCAGAGCTGTCTGTCTGTCTGGCGATCCGTTCATTTTAACGCGTTAACCGCGTCCGGCAACGGAACAGAAATTATTTTTGTGAAAATATAAAGATTGAAACAAGCTCCCTTCCCGCGGGTTCAGCAGCAGCCGCGGGCGGCGAGTCCTGAGCTCCGGGCACCCCCGGGTCCTAAACTCCGCCCACTCATTGCATTTACAGCGTGTTTGCAGCATTTGCTCTCCACACAACAGATTAATTTTATTCGGAACGGATCTTTGGAAGAATGGGGTCAAGCCCAAGGGGGGAGGAAATTGGTGTAAACTTTGCTTTGACAGCCAATGAGCGGGTGCTTCGAGCTGCCCACGACATTAACATCATTTAATGATTTAAAGGGCGGTTGTAATACAAAAGTCGGTGCAAGGTGGGGCAGCGGTAGAGTTGCTGCCTCACAGCGCCAGTGACCAGGGTTCGATCCCGACTACAGGTGCTGTCTGTACGGAGTTTGTACGTTATCCCCGTGACCTGCGTGGGTTTTCTCCGAGATTGTCCCTAGTGTGTGTAGGATAGTGTTAATGTGCGGGCCGGTGGATGTAGTGTACTTGGAGTTTCATAAATCATTCGATAAGGTCCCACCTATTGTCTATTGTCTATTGACATATGGTGAAAGAATGGATCGACTGGGCTTGTATTCTCTGGAATTTAGAAGGATGAGAGGGTTCCTTATAGAAACATATAAAATTCTTAAGGGATTGGACAGGCTATAGACAATAGGTGCAGTCGTAGGCCATTTGGCACGTCGAGCCAGCACCGCCATTCAATGTGATCATGGCTGATCATCCCCAATCAATACCCCGTTCCTGCCTTCTCCCCATACCCCCTGACTCCGCTATCTTTAAGAGCCCTATCTAGCTCTCTCTTGATAGCATCCAGAGAAGTCAAGTCAAGTCTATGTGTCACATCCACATACAAGATGTACAGTAAAATAAAAGTGGCAATGCCTGCGGATTGTGCAAAACAGCAGAACACAATAGAACAGAACCAGTATTTACATGTTAGAAAAAAAACAACAATTTAAAAAAGACACAACACAACATAACGGCCGAACGCATCACTCTCTGCAGAACCTTCCTGTCCTGTGCAGAGCTGTACCCAAACCAGATTGTGATGTTGCCGGACAAGATGCTTTCTACAGCCCCAGAGTAGAAGCACTGAAGGATTCTCAGAGAGACTCTGAATTTCCTCAGCTGCCTGAGGTGGTAAAGGCGCTGCCTTGCCTTACTCACCAGTGCGGCAGTGTGTGTTGTACATGTCAGATCCTCGGTGATGTGGACTCCCAGGTATTTAAAGCAGCTCACCATATCCACAGTAGCCCCATTTATCTCCAGCTGAGAATTCCACAGACTCACAACTCTCTGTGTGAAAAAGGGTCGATGCAGGAAAAATGTTCCCGATGTTGGGGGGAGTCCAGAACCAGGGGGTCACAGTTTAAGAATAAGGGGTGGCCCACTTAGAACGGAGATGAGGAAAAACATTTTCACCCAGAGAGTTGTGAATCTACAACTTCTGAAGCAAAATGTATCATTCAAAAATCGCAAACCATACGTGGGTTTTGAATTACATTTTACTCAGATGCTAGCGAAGGAATGGCATAATTGTCAGCTGTTCATTGGACATAATCAACCTCAGCAAATTGACAATATCCTATTGAAAGGGAGTGGGTGTTTAAGCTGTCAGGCCATTTTATTATTTGTCAAAATATACATCTCAATAAAATAATGATAGAAAACTTACTTTTCCACACTCCACTCGTAAGTCTGGAGATTTCTTAAATTATAAATTTAGATTCAGAAGCGTTTTCATTTTGTATGTAAAACCCACTAGAGAACCATGGGCGATTTAAAAATTTTACAGCCAGATTTATCACTTCTGAAACTTTTTAGATACCAAAGGAATCAAGAAAAAACACAAATAATGCCTTACTGTTGATGAAATGCAGTGAGCAAACGCGATAATTTCCAATATTTTCAATCTCGATATCTGCACGGCCAATGTTCGCCAAGCACTTTAGTTGATGTTGTCCCTTCAGCTCTCGCTTCTCTTTACATTCATTTCTCTTCACTTTTGGAATTCTGAAGTAGGCAAAATGTCTCTCACACTGACCCCGATTTCCACAATTATTTACAGCGCTAAAAATGATCATTTTGGAAGTTTTTAACAGGTAGGAAAGTACGCGTTTTGTGCTTTAACAGTGTATGCCGGAGGCTGCCTTGTCCTCCGCATGGATTGAGCTGCTCCGTGCGTCACGCCCTTTGACCCGATGACCCCCTATTTGGCTGCAAGTGATCCAACTAATCTCACACGAGGGAGGGGCCAGTTAGACATGAAACAATGTCTTAAATGTCGATCGCAGTCGCTGCCTCAAAAAGGCTGCCATCATCATCAAGGGCCCACACCATCCTGGCCACACACTCATCACCCCGCTACCATTAGGTAGAAGGTAGAGGAGCCTGAAATCTGCAACATCCAGGTTCAGGAATAGCTACTTCCCCACAGCCATATAACCATACAACAATTACAGCACGGAAACATGCCATCTCGGCCCTACAAGTCCGTGCCGAACAACTTTTTTCCCATAGTCCCACCTGCCTGCACTCATACCATAACCCTCCATTCCCTTCTCATCCATATGCCTATCCAATTTAGCCATCAGGATATTAAACACAACTTCATACAAACTCTGAACTATAACAGCCTATTGCACTTTATCTGTTTATTTATGCATATAAATATGCATATATATATATATGGTCTATGCTACACACACACCCACACACACACACACACGCACACACTCACACACACTCACACACACTCACATTCACACACACACACACTCACACACAACACAACACACACACACACACACACACACACACACACACACACACACACACACACACACACACACACACACACACACACACACACACACACACACACACACACACACTTGTGCGTGAGACTTTGGCCGCTGTTTTCACTGTGAAAGAAACAAGAGGGGGAGAGTGGTGGTAGAGAGGGGAGGTGGCGGCTGTGGCCAGTTCTCTGATCCCCCGGAAGGGCGAGAGGGGGAGGGGAGAAAAAAAGAGAGAGGAAGAGGGGGAGAAGAGGAGAGAGGGAGAAGAGAATAGAGAGGAGGAGGGGAAGAGGAAAGAGAGAGGAGGAGTGAGAAAATGGGGAGAGAGATAGAGAGGGAGAGAGGGGGTGGAGAGATGAAGGGGGTTGAGAGGGAGAGGGGGAGGGGAGAGAGAGAGAGGGAAGAGGAGAGACAGGGAGGGAGGGAGGTGAAGAAGAGAGAGAGAGAGGGGGAATGAGAAATTGCGGAGAGAGAGGGGGGGAGAGAGGGGGGGAGCAGAGAGAGGACAAAGAGGAGAGGGAGAGGGGGAGTGAGAAAGTGGGGAGAGAGAGAGAGAGAGAGAGAGAGGGAGAAGAGGAGAGAGAGGGAGAGTGAGAGAGAGAGAGAGAGGGGGTGGGGGAGATGAGGAGAGAGAGGGGGAGTGAGGGAGTGGGGGTAGAGAGAGAGTGGCGGAAAGTGGTGGGAGAGAGAGGGAAGAGAGGCGGGAGAAGAGGAGAGGAGGGGTGAGAGCGACGGGGGCAGAGGGGGAGGGTGAGTGAATGTGCACAAAGATAGAGGGGGAGGGAGAGAGCGGAGAGAGATAGAGAAGGTGAGAGAGAGAAGGGAGAGAGAGAGAGAATGTTTGTTCAAAAAAAACACTCGGTGATATTCCACCCTCAGCGATGTCTAAACCTCTACCCGGCCGGGCAGAATCCGGAGCCGGCAATGATGTGAGTGAGTTGGAACCGGCAGCTTGGAGCAGAGAGTGGGGGCGACTCTAGCCCTGTCTCGGCGCTGCGGGAGCCGGGAGCGGTGCAGTGACACGGCGGGTGTCCCGGTAACGTCGGGACGGGGAGGGCGTGGAGGAGGTGGGCAGGGAGGAGGGATAGGGAGGGTTGCGGTCGGCTATGCCGCAGTTTCGCCACGCCCAGGGCTGTGACTCAGCGTCTGAGCGCCGACAATTGTGATGGAAGGCGGAATAAAGTTCAAGACACTTGCCTTTGTTCTTCCTCGGTCGGGGGCCTCGAGCCACCGTTGACGGGACGAGCCCTCCGTTGACTCCCGTAGCCGGCGGTGTTTTGGCCCTCCGGGTCTAGGCTATCAGCTCCTGCATCGGGGGGGATGTCAGCTCCCCCGCGCCGGGCGATCGAACCTCGCGTCGGGGCAGGTCGAACCTTCCGCGGCGTTGGAGCTCCCGACTCGGCCTCTCCCGAGACTGCGAGCCCTTGATGGCCGCGGTGGGAGCGATGGCCGCGGTGGGAGCGATCCCAGGCAAGGGATCCGCTCCGATGTTAAGTTCGCGTCCCGCGGTGGGGCTCGCGACAGCCCGAGGAGGCTTCCAGCTCCAGCGACGGTAGGCTGCAGAGCCCGGAGAATATGATCCGAAAATTGATCACATCTCGGGGAAATAGAAAATGGTTGCATAAAGTCAAAACATAATTCCCCCAAGTTTGTATAGTTTGGAGTGTATTTGGAGTTTGGAGAGCTTAATAGCCTGATGGATGTATGGTCGATGCAGTTTTCATACTCCTGTACCTTCTTCCCGATGTTAGCAGCGAGATGAGAGCGTGGCCAGGGTGGTGTGGGTCTCTGATGATGCCGGCTGCCTTTATGAGACAGAGCCTCCTGTAGATCCCTCAGATTCGTATTGAATCTTTTCCCCTTCACCTTGAACCTATGTCCTCTGGTCCTCGATTCCCCTACTCTGGGCAAGAGACTCTGTGCGTCTATTCCTCTCATGATTTTATACACCTCTTTAAGATCAATACACCTCTGGAAGATCAGATGCCCACACAGATTTTGTCGGGGGAGGGAAAGGGGAATGAGAGGGAGGGGTGGGGTGGGGAGATGACTGGAAATTTCTGTCATTTCTGTCCCACCCCTCCCCAGTCACCCTGCTCCTTTCCCCTCTGCAACCCGCTCACATCTCATCCCCAAGACCCCCATTTCCCTGTTATCCACCCCCCCCCCATCCCCCCATTCCCCCATCACGCCCCATCCCCCCACCCATCTCTCCCTCCCTCCGGCTTTACATTTCACTCCACCTCTTCTCTCCTCATCTGACATCATTTTGTCTAATTTTCACCTCTAGTCATTGTCACTTATTCCACCCACTGATCACCCCCTCACCTGTATCCCACCCATCATTTAAGATCGACACAAAATGCTGCCGTAACTCGTGACCCTTCTTCGACCCATTCCTTCTCTCCACAGATGCTGCCTGACCCGCTGAGTTACTCCAGCTTTTTGTGTCTATCTTCGGTTTAAACCAGCATCTGCAGTTCCTTCTTCCACCAATCACTTGACAGGCATCACCCCCCCCCCCTCCACACACACACACACACACACACCTCTCTGTTCCAGCTTTCTCTCACTCCCCCATCAGTCTGAAGCGTCGTCTGTCCATTCCCTCCACAGATGCTGCCCAACCCGCTGAGTTCCTCATTTTACTGACAATTATCCATTCTCGACTCAGCGGACAGCAGCAACGGGGAGAGGGGACGGGGAGAGGGGACGGGGAGAGGGGACGGGGAGAGGGGCTGGGAGTGGGGCGGGGAGAGAGGGGCGGAGAGAGGGCGAGGAGAGGGGGCGGGGAGAGGGGGCGGGGAGAGGGGCGGGGAGAGGGGCGGGGAGAGAGCGGGCGGGGAGAGGGGCGGGGAGGAGGGGCGGGGCGAGGGACGGGAGAGGGGGGTGGGAGAGGAACGAGAGACGCGATGGGGCGACGGGCGGGGAAGAGAGGGGCGGGGAAGAGGGGCTGGGAGAGGGCGGAGAGAGGCAACGGGAGAGGGACGGGGGAGCGAGCGGGGCGGGAAGAGGGGCGCGGGGAGAGGGACGGGGGAGAGGACGGGGAGAAGGGGGCGTGAGAGAGGGGGCGGGAGAGCGGGCCGGGGAGAGGGGGCGGGCAGATGGGGGGGGAGAGAGGACGGGACGAGCGGTACTGGGAGAGGGGGCGGGGGAGGGGGCGGGGGAGCGGGACGGGGAGAGGAGAGGTGGCGGTGAAGAGGGCGCGCGAGAGGGGCGGGGAGAGGGGCGGGGAGAGGAGACGGGGAGAGGGGGCGGGGAGAGGGGCGGGGAGAGGGGCGGGGAGAAGGGCGGAGAGAGGAACGGGGAGAAGGACGGGGAGAGGGGGCGGGGAGAGGGGGCGGGGAGAGGGGGCGGGGAGAGGGGGCGGGGTGATGGGCGGGGTGAGGAGCGGAGAGAGGGGACGGGGAGACTGGCGGAGAGAGGAACGGGGAGAGGGGGCGGGGAGAGGGACGGGGAGAGGGGGCGGGGAGAGGGGGCGGGGAGAGGGACGGGGAGACGGGCGGAGAGACGGGCGGGGAGACGGGCGGAGAGAGGGGCGGGGAGAGGGGCGGGGAGAGGAACGGAGAGAGGGGACGGGGAGACGGGCGGAGAGAGGGGCGGGGAGAGGGGCGGGGAGAGGAACGGAGAGAGGGAACGGGGAGACGGGCGGAGAGGGGGGCGGGGAGAGGGGCGGGGAGAAGGGCGGAGAGAGGAACGGGGAGAGGGACGGGGAGAAGGACGGAGAGAGGAACGGGGAGAGGGACGGGGAGAGGGTCGGGGAGAGGGGGCGGGGAGACGGGCGGAGAGAGGGGCGGGGAGAGGGGCGGGGAGACGGTCGGAGAGAGGGGCGGGGAGAGGAACGGAGAGAGGGAATGGGGAGACGGGCGGAGAGGGGGGCGGGGAGAGGGGCGGGGAGAAGGGCGGAGAGAGGAACGGGGAGATGGACGGGGAGAGGGACGGGGAGAGGGGGCGGGGAGAGGGGGCGGGGAGAGGGACGGGCAGAAGGGCGGGGAGACGGGCGGAGAGAGGGGCGGGGAGATGGGCGGGGTGAGGAACGGAGAGAGGGGACGGGGAGACGGGTGGAGAGAGGGGCGGTGAGAGGGGCGGGGAGTGGGGCGGAGAGAGGGGCGGGGAGAGGGGCGGGGAAAGCGGGGCGGGAGAAGCGGGGAGATGGGCGGGCAGAGGGGACGGGGAGAGAGGGGCGGGGAGAGGGGATGGGGAGAGGGGCGGGAGAAGCGGGGAGAGGGGCGGGAGAAGCGGGAGAGGGACGGGGAGAGGGGCGGGAGAAGCGGGAGAGGGGCGGAGCGGATGAGTCAGGGGTGGAGGAGTGCCAGTGGGGGAAGGGGAGAGAGAGAGAGATAGGAGGTGAGAAAGAGAGGAGATGGCACAACGCTGGGTGGCAGTGTGAACTTTGAGGAGGATGCTACGAGGATGAAGGGTGACTTGGACAGGTTGGGGGAGTGGACAGACACATGGCAGATGCAGTTTAATGTCTAACTGACTCCTCCCTCATGTGAGATTAGTTGGGAGCGGCCAGGACACTGAACACTCAACACTTGCAGCCAAATAACATTCAAACCCCGAGACGGCAGCGCGCGCAGTGGAAAACACTTTGAACCAGGAAGTGGAGATAAAATGGCTGCGAAAGACCAGGTCGAGAGCTTAACCGAGGAGGCAGTTTGTCCCATCTGCCTGGATTTCTTCACCGATCCGGTGTCACTGGAGTGCGGGCACAACTTCTGCCGCCCCTGTATCACACAGAGTTGGGACAGAGAGCAGAGAAACTCCTGCCCGGAATGTAGAGAGGAATTTACGGACCGCACCCTCAGGGTGAATCGGGCCTTGGTTAGACTGTCTGAGAAAGCTCGAGCACTGAGCCTGAATCAGACAGAGAAGGAAAGTAAACTTCAGTGCGAGAAACATCAGGAAGAACTGAAGCTGTTTTGTGAAACGGACAAGAAGCTGATCTGTGTGATTTGTGCAGCTGGGCGGGAACACAAGTCTCACAGCTTCATGCCGGTAGATGAAGCTGTTGAAACCTACAAGGTAAAAGCAAACCGATTCTGATCACATCATCGTGTCATGTTGTGTTCATTTTCTGACATTTTTATTCTCTGATCTGAATCCCAACCCCAGGGTCAGGTGAAATCTACATTCAAATCTCTCACAGAAAAGGAATCAGACATCCAGGAAATGGAGCAGGAACAGAAAGAGAACATTTCTGGAGTTCAGGTTTGTACTGCCGATTTAATGTTCTTGTGTGGATTTCATCCCTGTGATGTGTGCAATAATTTGGCACCACTACATTGGAATGTTACAACATTTTGAGATTAAAAAAATCAAGCCTGTAATTTATCCCATCAGATAAAGCATAAAAAGAACTTTCATTTGATACCCAATTCACATTCATATCTTCAGTATAAAAAAAGTTATGGTCATTTACATACTCGGAAATTAACATCCTGTTCCCTATTGCTTTTCCATTGACTTAACACAAAAGCTGTGATCGAGGACAGTCAGTTTACATAAAAGCCCATAACTTTCTTAAAAATTAAGATAACTGAATGAAATTTTCAGTTATTATCGATTGAAGTATTCTGAAACAAATGACACATTTTACTCGGATGGCCTGATATTAAAGTATATAATTAGTTAATTACCTAATTAAGTAGCTAAATACAAAATTACCCGTTGTGACGGAAATAGTAATAAACACCCAGACTGCCTTGAAAATTCAAAAATGTGATATTCTCAAGATCAGAACTATAATATTATTGTAACGTTAAAACAAATATTCAATACTCCCCCCCCCCAAATAATTCATATTCATCAGTCAAATCAATTAAATTCATCTAAATTCAATTACTAGATCTAAACATCTATCTAAAAATAATTGTTTAAATAGCCAAAGTATCCAAATAACAAACTGATCCCATTCACACAAGAATTCACAATACAACATGATTTTAAAATCTCACCTTGTCATGAAATTCTATGCCAAGGAAGGAATTGAATGTTTAATTCCCATAAAATGTCCTATGTTGGATATAACACTGCAGCAGACAAGGGGCGTTTTGCACAGACATTTGTTCCAAATCCAGAAACATCCATTCTCAAGATTACCAAAATCATTATTTTATGCTCAATCATGTCATAAGAACATCTACATTTTCTATATTTAGTGTTATTGTCTATCCATGATCAATATTTTCATACTAAATATCTCACTAAAACTTTACTGTGGAAGTTTCCAGTTATTTAGTATGAAAATATTGATCACGGATAGACAATAGCACAAAATATAGATGAATTAGACATGACTCTTATGACATGATTGAGCAAAAAAATAATGAATTTGATTATCTTGAGAGTAGCAGTTTCTGGATTATGATCGATTGGCATGTGGTCGCTGCTGTGATTTAAGCCCCGATTGGCAGGCAAGGCACGGCCAATATCGCATCGGAGCCTAAATGAAAATCAGATATTTCGCATCATCTGATTACAATGAAACCACACCAAAAAGCAAGTTAAGATGGGAAATATACGACATACCTTTTGTTTTGTCCCGCACTTGCGATCCGTGATGTTGAAGGTGTTGAAGGCGAAGTCACATTAACTTCAATCCAGCGATGCATTCGCCCAGCAACCTTTTTTTTTTTAAAAGGGAGCGGGATTGCAGATCAATTTTTCTTCATCAGCTTGAAGTCCAAGCAAATTCCTCTCTGACAACCAATGCAAACCTGCATTTTCATTCCCCCCCCACCCCCTCCCCAACCAACAGCCTCCTGAATTGCACGCCTAGGCAGTGGGCAGATCTGGAGCGCTGCTGATGGTAGGGTTTTGTAACAACACTACACTATACAGCTCAGTGGTCGAGGACCAGAACACTTGGGAGAGGTTGAGCAGCCAAGGACTTTACTCCATGGAGCGCAGCAGTCTGAAGAATGGTCTGTGGCAGGTGTACAATACCATGAAATGGAATGATATGTTGGATGGTCAGTCTTTTACCCTTAGTAGGGGGGTCGAGAATGTGAGGGTATAGGTTTTAGATGAGAGGGAAAAGATTTAAAACGAACATGAAGGACAACTTTGGTAGTGGGTTCATGGAACGAGCTGCCAGATGAGGTAGTTGAGTCAGAAACCGTAACAACATTTAAAAGATATTCAAACAAACTCGTGGGGAGAAAAGGTTTAGAACTATCTGGGCCAAATACGGACAAGTGGAAATAGCACAGATGGGACGTCTTGGTGGGTATCTAACACCCCTTGCTGTATGACTCTATGAAGTCTGTCATTCTAAGTGGTGCTGCTGTCTGCTAGCTCTGGTGACCTGGTTCTGTCCACTGAGGGTTAATGGACACAGGAAATGGAATAGGTTGCAGGGAATTGTACCGGGGAAATGGAAATGATGTGAGTGTATGTTACTTTCACCAAATATTTCAGAATTATCAAGACGAGCTCTTGAATTGCCACGGTGATGAAAGGAGCGGATTAAATACAAGTAAATTGAATTAATGTAGATACGTACAGAGCCCAGCATGGACATAATAATAATAATAATAATAATAATAATAATATCTTTTATTGTCATTGCACGTCAGTGCAACGAGATTTAGTGTGCAGCTCCACTGATGTACAAGAAAGGTAAATAAATACAATACATAAATAAGCAAGCTGAATTGATCGACGTGACCATCTGAGGGAGGGCACTCATTAGGGCCGGTTCAGAGCCGCTATAGCTCTTGGGATAAAACTGTTCCTGAGTCTGGAGGTTCGGGCGTAGAAGGCCTTGTAACGTCTGCCGGAGGGGAGAAGTTGAAACAGACCGTGACAGGGGTGTGATGAGTCCTTATGGATGCTGAGGGCCTTCCTAAGGCACCGCGTGTGGTAGATGCCCTCCAAGGCTGGTAGCTCTGTCCCGATGATCCATTGCGCTCTGTTGACGACGCGCTGAAGAGCTCTCCTCTCCGCCTCCGTGCAGCTGAGATACCACACAGAGATGCCATACGTTAGTGCCTTCTTGACCAGCGCAGCGGTGTTTGTGGACCATGTGAGGTCTTCTGAAATGTGAGTGCCCAGAAACTTAAAGCTGGACACTCTCTCCACACTTTCCCCGTAAATGGAGATTGGGGCGTGTTCTCCAGTATGGGACCTCCTGAAGTCAATAATCAGCTCCTTGGTCTTGGAGGTGTTTAGTGCCAAGTTGTTATTGGCGCACCAGTCCGCCAGGTTCTGCACCTCCGCTCTGTAGTTTGTTTCATCACCGTTGGTGATCAGCCCAATCACTGTTGTGTCGTCTGCAAACTTCACGATGGTGTTGGTGTCGAATGCAGGGACACAGTCGTGAGTGAAGAGGGAGTAGAGCATGGGGCTTAGTACACAGCCCTGTGGTGTGCCGGTGCTCAGGGTGATGGTGGAGGACAGGTGCGGGCCCAGTCTCACTGCCTGCGGTCGCTCCGTGAGAAAGTTCAGGATCCAATCGCATATCGGTGAGCTGAGGCCTAGCTGGTGGAGTTTGGTGGTGAGCTTGGTGGGGATGACCGTATTGAATGCAGAGCTATAGTCAATGAAGAGCATCCTCACATACGTGCCCTGTCTGTCCAGGTGAGTCAGGACAGTGTGAAGGGCCAGAGAGATGGCATCCTCTGTTGATCTATTTGCCCTGTATGCAAATTGATAGGAGTCCAGTGAGGCAGGGATGCTGGAGTTTGGGCCGAATGTTGGGCCGAATGACATATTTCTCTACTCGAGAATTCGACATTGATTAGCCAAATGTCACCTTCCATTTCAGGAGGAAACACAGCAGAGTGACATAATATATTGATTCTCATCTTTCATCTGACAGGAAGAGTCACACAACCTTCAGTCACAGGTAACATCCCAGTTTGCTGAACTGCACCAGATTCTCACTGAGAAAGAGCAGCGCTTACTCGGAGATATCCGGGAAGAAGAGGCGAAGATTGTAAAAACAATGGAGAAAAATCTTCACGAGATTCAAGAGAATTTAAATTCCATTCAGAAGGAACTCTCAAAGTTACAGGAACAGATAGACCACAAGGACGGCGTGATGTTTCTGAAGGTGAGGGGGTTACACTACACTTTGGTGAAGTGAACGTGCACAGTCACAAAGTGGTGGGTTAAATTTCGGAAATAAATGCATCATTTACAAGTAATTCAGAACGGTGTCAAAGTTCCATCTGTTCCATCTACTCACATATCCAACAACAATTCCCCAAATTCCAGGAATCCTCATGTACTTTTTCCCACTTCAACTTAAATTTATCTACAATATTGTCTACAGGCCGTCCGCTGAGTTCCACATTCTCTTTACTGCAGCACTTGTGGAATTTATTAAAGGCCATCATACATTTCAGCTTTGATTTTTGGTCTCCCCACAGTTAGTGATAACATTTCCAACCCCCACCCATTTAAATCCGCCGCTGATCCTAAAATATTCCATCCTATAATCTCTGACATCTTCTCCAGATAACACCCCATGACCTGCCCGGTCTAACTCGTAAGTGCGTTCAATGTCTCTACGACAATATCCACTTTCTGTCTGTGTGACAGCGGCAAAGAGTTGGGAAATGGGAATTATCAGAGGGGTTTTCTGTAGCAATTTGGTGAAATAGGCGCCGTCGGGATCATGACGATCCATCTCAGTCTATTGAGATTTGTGTTTTATTTATTTCAGGAGGAAGCTGGTCGCAAGAGCAGGTAGGACATGCTTTTGACTGAAACAATGTATGTTTTTATAGTACAACATCAAAAAAACAGCTCATGCTCAGTTTCTAACCAGCTGTTAAATATTTGCAGGGTTAGTGATGAAACCAAAACAATGTTGGTGGTAGATGGCGCGTTGCCCATTGAAAAGTTTGATCGCACCTTTTTCTACAACATGGCATTGAGAGAAACATCTGATATCATCAACCGAGGTAAAACTAATCCCTTTTCCATTGTTCTTTTTAAGACATCTTTATGCAATATTATATGTGAAGATTAATGGTATTAATGGCTCTGGGTGAAGCATCACAGAGACAGAGAGCGAAGTTTGTTTGCACTTGAAGAAAATCCTTATTCCTGGGTGGTAGACTAAAATGCTGGAGAAACTCAGCGGGTGAGGCAGCATCGATGGAGCGAAGGAAATAGGCGACGTTTCGGGGCGAGAGACTTCTTCAGACTCAAGAAGGGTCTCGACCTGAAACGTCGCCTATTTCTTCGCTCCATAGATGCTGCCTCACCCGCTGAGTTTTTCCAGCATTTTTGTCTACCTTTGATTTTCAGCATCTGCAGTTCCTTCTTAAACACTTGTTCCTGGGTGAATGAGTTTGCTGTGCTGGGTGAATGAGTTTGCTGTGCTGGGTGAAATTGCGTAGACTAGGCCTGTGTACTCGAGAGTTCAGATGTATTAGTGGAGATCTCAGTGAAACACAAAGTCCTTACAGGACTCAGTGGGCTGGATGCAGGGAGGTTGTTTCCACTGTCTGAGGGGTCTGGAGTCAACAGAAACCATCTCAGGGTTTGGACCATTTAGGACAGAGACAAGGAGACATCATTGCACGCAGAGACTGGGCAACATTTGGAATTCCCTGCATCGCTGGCTGTGGATAATCAGTCATTCAGTGCTCGTGGAGCCAGAGAGCCATGGTTGTACATTACAGAGTCAGGCCCTTCGGCCCATCAGATGCTTGTCCACCTTTTTCCCCAGACACATTAATTCCATTTGCCCACATTACAACCGTATTATTAATAATTATAATAAACTTTATTTCAGATTCAAGTTCCAGACAAGGGACAACATTACACAAAAATACATTGCATATAAAACACCATAAAATACATATAACATCTTAGTAGATCACTTATAAAAGCATTAGATATTATATATTAAATACAACACAATAGGTGATTTAAAATCCAGAATTAAAAGAATGATCAATGTCCTACAATGAGACAATGATACCATTGTCTCCACAGCTGGGATTGGTAGCATGTACTAGTGCTGAACCTTATGTTTGACAAGGCCACAATGATTACATTTTTAGAGTCTTTTATCCTGCAAATGAATTTATACATATGAATTCTTAGGATAGCTTCTAAAGTACTGACCTCTGCAGACACAAACATGTTACTAGCACTTCACCATCTAGGTTTCCTTAGCAGTGTTCTGATGGCATCATTATAGGTCACCTTTAGTCTCTGCAAACTTGGCTTTCCATAGTTTGAGCACAGGTGTGCAGTATAGAGTGGTGTGCAATATGCTCTAAACTGGGACATCTTCACCACATCTGTACACGCACCAAATTAGACTAGAGAATATTTGCCTGTACGTGCAGCATGCGTCATTGCCTATAAATATTCTCATCATCTGTCATCTGTTCTGTAATAAAATGCCCAAGATATTTTACCGTATTACAGACAGTAAGATTATTGTCAGACAATTTAAAATCAGGAATTTTTAGACATTTATCCTCTTAGGTTCTACAGATCATACCCTCACTTTTACAAGCATTATATTTAATATCATTAAATAACATTATATTGAGATTTGAGAATTATGGAACAGAAGTTTAGGGGTAACATGAGGCGGAACTTCTGTACTCAGGGAGTGGTAGCTGTGTGGAATGAGGTTCCAGTGGAAGTGGTGGAGGCAGTTTCGATTTTATAATTTAAAAATAAATTGGATATGTATATGGACGGGAAAGGAATGGAGGGTTATGGTCTGAGTGCAGGTAGATGGGACTAGGTGAGAATAAGTGTTTCGGTATGGACTAGAGGGGCCGAGATGTCCTGTTTCCGTGCTCTAATTGTTATATGGTTATATGGTTAATATTCAACACATCGTCTGTTAAATCGCAAAGCCACTTAAATGTAGTAATTACATTTGATTCCACCACCTACTCTGGCAAAATATACCAGGTATTAAACTCTTTGTGTGAAGAAAACAGCGTCCTCCAGTATTAATATCCCTGCATGACAGGAAGGTTTCGATGATCCAGCCTATATCCGGCTGCAGACTTTGACAGGTTTCCTTGTTATCCACAACATTACCCGTTTTCCACAAACTTTGTAGTCACACCTCCTACATTCACATCCAAGCCATGAAAACATAAAACAAACAGCAAAGGTTGCAGCACCGATCTCTGCTGCACACCACCAGTCCCAGACCTCCAGGCAGCAAAATCATCCTTCTACCGCTACCTTCTACCTCCAACCACCACGTCAATTGTGGATCCATTTTACCAACTCGTCTTGGATCCCACCTGCCTTTGTTTTATGGACCAGCCTTACATGTAAAACATTGTCAAGTCCCTCAGTGACATTCATATATTGCTTCACCATGAGATCAGTGTTCTTGGTTGTACAGACACATCAAATCCACCCTCCACTAAACAAAGCAAGTAAACAGTAGCAGATTGCCTCGCCCGTCCAGTCCACTCCCGTTCAGTATGATCACGGCAACTCCACCCCACATCTCTACATCCTCTTTAACCACCTCTAATTACCACTCACATCCGACTCCTCATCTTCCAATCTGCCTCTCCCTCGCCATCTACTGGCAGGATATTTGAATATCTGCCTGAAGAAGGGTCTTCTGAAGAACTATAAAACATGAAATAGCGGCACATTTGGATAGCAGTGACAGGATCGGTCCGAGTCAGCATGGATCTACGAGGGGGAAGTCATGCTTGACTAATCTGCTGGAATTTTTTGAGGATGTAACTGGGAAAATGGACAAGAGAGACCCAGTGGATGTAGTGTACCTGGACTTCAGAAACTATTTGATGAGGCCCCACACAGGGGATTAGTGGGCAAAATTAGAGTACATGGTATTGTGGGTAGAGTGCTGACATGGATAGAGAAGTGGTTGGCAGACAGAAAACAAAGAGTACGGATTAACCTTCCTTTTCAGAATGGCAGGTAGTGACCAGTGGGGTACTGCAAGGCTCGGTGCTGGGACCGCAGATATTTACAATATACATCAATGACTTAGATGAAGGGATTCAATGTAACATTAGCAAATTTGCAGATGACACAAAGCTGGGTGGCAGTGTGAACTGTGAGGGGATGCTTTGAGGATGCACGGTGACTTGGACAGGTTGGGTGAGTGGGCAGATGCATGGCAGATGCAGTTTAATGTGGATAAATGTGATGTTAACCACTTTGGTGGCACAAACCGGAAGGCAGATTATTATTTGAATGGTGTCAAGTTGGGAAAGGGGGGAGTACAACGAGATCTCGAGGTCCTTGTTCATCTGTCACTGAAAGTAAGCATGCAGGTACAGCAGGCAGTGAAGAAAGTGAATGGCATGTTGGCCTTCATAACAAGAGGAGTTGAGTATAGGAGCAAAGAGGATCTTCTGCAGTTGTACAGGGCCCTAGTGAGACCACAACTGGAGTATTGTGTGCAGTTTTGGTCTCCAAATTTGAGAAACGACATTCTTGCTATTGAGGGAGTGTATCGTAGGTTCACCAGGTTAATTCCCGGGATGGCAGGACTGTCATATGCTGAGAGAATGGAGCGGCTGGGGATCTTATTGAAACATATAAGATTATTATGGGATTGGACACGCTAGAGGCAGGAAACATGTTCCTGATGTTGGAGGAGTCCAGAACCTGGGGCCATAATTTAGAACGGGGATGAGGAAACACTTTTTCACCAAGAGAGTTGTGAATCTGTGGAGTCAGGGGATATGTGGAGAAGGGAGGAACTGGGAACTGATTGGGGATGATCAGCCATGATCACATTGAATGGCGGTGCTGGCTCGAAGGGCCGAATGGCCTACTCCTGCACCTATTGTCTATTGCCTATTGTCACTCGTCCTCCCCGTACACCCTCCCCGCCTCACGAAATCCCCCTCGCCATCCCTGGCTAAAAGCCCCGTGACAGATGTCTGTTGTCCACCCGATGTGGTTGGGGGTTAAACCCGTGGGCAAGGTTTCATTTAGCCACCCGCCTGTGCCCGAGTCTCCCCCCCCGACCCCCGGATGATGCTGCCAGCCTTTTTGAGGCAGCGACTGCAATAGATCCCTTCGATGGTGGGGAGGTCAGAGCCGATGATGGACTGGGCAGTGGTCACAACTTTCTGCATTCTTTTCCGCTCCTGGACGCTGAAGTTGCCGAACCAAGCCACGATGCAACCGATCAGCATGATCTCTACTGTGCACCTGTAGAAGTTCGAGAGAGTCCTCCTTGACAAACCGACTCTCCGTAATCTTCTCTGGAAGTAGAGGCGCTGATGTGCTTTCTTTACAATTGCATTAATGTGCTGGGACCAGGAAAGATCTTCGGAAATATGCACGCCCAGGAATTTCTTGACTCTTTCCACCATATAAACGGGATTGTGGGTCCCTATCCTACCCCTTCCAAAGTCCACAATCAGTTCCTTGGTGTTGAGAGCCAGGTTATTGTGCTGGCACCATTTGGTCAACAGGTTGATCTCACTTCTATACTCTGACTCGTCCCCATCAGTGATGCGTCCCGCAACAGTGGTGTCCTCGGTGAACTTGATGATGGAGTTCGCACTATGACCGTCTACACAGTCGTGAGTACAGCAGGGGGCTGAGAACGCAGCCTTGAGGTGCTCCCATGTGTGTATACACACGAACACGCATATATATGCGCACACACACGTACACACATATATATATAAATACACATGCATACACACACACATGTATACACACACACATATAGACACACACACATATATATTCACTCACACATATATATATATACACACACACACACACATATATATATACACACACATATACACACACACACATATATATACACACACATATATATACACACACATATATATATATTTATATACACACACACGTGTATGCACACACATTTATAGAAACACAAGTAAATACATATATATATATATACGCACACACACAGTCGCACAAACACATATCCACACACACACATAACTATATACACACACAAATATATACGCATGCCTCGCTCTCATATTCCTTTCGCTTGCATTTGTCTTTCGCTTGGTTGAAGTGGAAAGGCTGAGCGCCCTCAGAGCCACAGCTCCCTGTCCTGAATCCGCTGTTTCAATTTAAAGATTTAATGGGAATCTGAGAGACAACTATGACTCTATGACTCGGATTCAGTGTGAGGTTGTGGATTCTGAGATGAGGATCATGAATGTAAATAAACAACGGGGTGAAAGAAAGAGGGTGAGAGGAATTGGTTGATAGATTAGCAAAAGCTGACACTGACGGAGAGCGTGGACAAACGACAACTGTTGTACACTTCTGTTTGGGAATATTCTAGACAACAGGTGCAGGAGTAGGCCATTCAGCCCTTCGAGCTAGCACCGCCATTCAATGTGATCATGGCTGATCATCCACAATCAGTACCCCGTTCCTGCCTTCTCCCCATATCCCCTGACTCCGCTATCTTTAAGAGCCCTATCTAGCTCTCTCTTGAAAGTATCCAGAGAACCGGCCTCCACCGCCCTCTGAGGCAGAGAATTCCACAGACTCACCACTCTCTGTGAGAAAAAGTGTTTTCTCGTCTCCGTTCTAAATGGGTTTCCCCTTATTCTTAAACCGTGGCCCCTAGTTCTGGACTCCCCCAACATCGGGAACGTTCTCCTATTTCCTTCGCTCCATAGATGCTGCTGCACCCGCTGAGTTTCTCCAGCTTTTTTTATCTACCTGTGTATTAGAAAACCCTCGTCAGAGGCCGGGTCTGTCACGTGACAGGGTTGGCGCGCGGTCTTTTGACAGTTGATGGTTGGCGGTTGGTGTTTGACAGTTGACAGTTGGTGTTTGACAGTTGGTGTTTGACAGTTGGCGGTTGGTGTTTGACGGTTGGTGTTTGGCGGTTGGCGGTTGGTGTTTGACGTTTGACGGTTGGCGGTTGGTGTTTGACGGTTGGCGGTTGACGGTTTAGTGTTTGACGGTTGGCGGTTGGTGTTTGACGGTTGACGGTTGGCGGTTGGTGTTTGACGGTTGACCAGCTGGTGCTCTTCGCGTTAACAAGAGCTCAGAAACGGTTTTCCCTCGACCAGATACCCGTGCAGTTTAAATGTTGTTTTTACAATAAAACTATTTGACTCTACCCGTGTGGTCTCGCTACAACCTATTCCTTCTCTCCAACACATGCTGCCTGTCCCGCTACATTGGTCACCCCGTCGGTCCTAACGTTTCCGGACCCGCTGTTATGGACGCAGCCGATGACCTCGACGCCAACCCGGCCCAGCAAAACGTCACGGCCTCAAGCCTGGTTCCTGCAAATCGAGGCCCAGTTTCAGGTCCGACACAGTTACATTGCCGCCGGTTTAACCAGGTATTTCTACATGGATCAAGGAACCTCTCCTTACCTCTAACAAGCGCCGGCCGAAGGCAAGTACGAGGGCCTCCAGGATCCTGCACATGGACGGCCTCGGCGTGAACTGATGAGGGAAATGTTGTCGCTGATGGACGGTGACCGGCCTCGGCTTCTCTTTGACCAGGCGTTCGGCAGCGACTACACCGGCCCCCCTGCAAGTCGCCGAGGGAGCGGACGAGCTGTGACAAGACAAGCAGCAACATGGCGGCGCTTCCATCAGCCGGGTATCTATCTGCGGCTCCACCATTCCACCGACAACACAACGACGCAACCGGCAGCAGCGGATACCGGTCAGTGTCTGACAGTCTTGGGCCTCATTCCTACCACACATTAGGAATGTTCACCCTGAGGGAGTTCCCGCCACCGCTGGGCACCGAGGGGGGGTTGAATGTATCCTGGACAAGGATTGCAATATAGTTGTTTAGCACTTGCTTAGCATATTTGTTTGTCTTGTATTATGCTGGTGTTTTGTTTTACTGTATTGTAAATACTATTTTCATATTTGAATAAATATTTTTGATTAAAAAAAAATATATAAAAAAAGATTAGGAATGTTACAACATTTTAAGATTTAAAAAAACCAAGCCTGTCATTTATTCCATCGTATAAAGTTTAAAAAGGACTTTAATTTGACACCTAATTCACTTTCATATTTTAAGTATTAAAAAAGTTATGGCCATTTTCATACTCGGAAATTAGCATCTTGTCCCCTATTGCTTTTCCATTGACTTAACACAAAAGCTGTGATCGAGGACAGTCAAAAGCCCATAACTTTATTTAAAATTAAAAGAACTGAGTGAAATGTTCAGTTATTATAGATTGGAACATTCTGGAAACAAGCATCCTTACTTGGATGGTCTGAAATTAAAGTATATAATTAGTTAATTACCTAATTAAGTAGCATGATTCGGGAGGGGCTGCTTGTTTTGCGCGGTTTTTCACTTGGTTCAGCGCTGACCACCGTTGTGGGCAGACGTGTCTGGAGAACCTGTATACTGGATATCCAACTTTTGAATAAAGATCTGTTGAAAACTCCAGTAGTCGTTTCTCAGACCACTAAAAGCTAATTACAAAATTACCCGTTGTGACGGAAATAGTAATAAACGCCCAGACTGCCTTGAAAATTGAAAAATGTAATATTCTCAAGATCAGAACTGTAATATTATTGTAACATTAAAACAAATAGTAAATACCCAACAAAAAATTCATATTCATCAGTCATCAAATCAATTAAATTCATCTAAATTAAATTACTAGATCTAAACATCTATCCCATTCTTAAGAAAAGGCTAAAAATAATTTTTAAATAGCCAAAGTGTCCAAACAACAAACTAATCCCATTCACACAAGAATTCACAATATAAACTGATTTTTAAATCTCACTTTGTCATGAATTTCTATGCCAAATGTAGGGAATTGAATGTTTAATTCTCATAAATTTTACTCTTTCTCACTGCAGCAGGCAGGGGGCGTTTTACACAGACATTTGTTCAAAATCCAGAAACATCCACTCTCGAGATAATCAAAATAATTATTTTTTGCACATGTCGGAGGATTATTTGTTGTATGTGATGGATGGTAGGGTGGAAGGTGAGGACAAATAATCCTCCGACATTTTCGCCACCTCCAACAGGATCCCACCACTGGCCACATCTTCCCATCTCCTCCCCTGTCTGCTTTTCGCAGAGACCGCTCCCTCCCTAACTCCCTGGTCAATTCGTCCCTTCCCACCCGAACCACCGCCTCTCCTGGCACTTTCCCCTGCAACCGCAGGAAATGCTACACTTATCACTTTACCTCCCCCCTTGACTCCATTCAAGGACCCAAGCAGTCTTTCCAGGTGAGACAGAGGTTCACCTGCACCTCCTCAAACCTCATCTGTTGCATCCTCTGCTATAGATGTCAGCTGCTCTACATCGGTGAGACCAAGTGTAGGCTTGGCAATCGCTCTGCCCAATACCTCCGCTCAGTTTGCAATAACGAAACCTGATGTCCTGGTGGCTCAGCACTTCAACTCCCCCTCCCATTCCCAATCCTTGACCTTTGTGTCCTGGGCCTCCTCCATGGCCAGAGTGATGCCCACCATAAATTGGAGGAGCAGCACCTCATATTTCGCTTGGGCAGTTTGCACCCCAGCGGTATGAACATTGACTTCTCCAATTTCAGATAGTCCCTGCTTTCTCCTCCTCTTCACAGCTCTCCCTCAGCCCACTGGCCCCGCCTCTTCCTTTCTTCTTCCCGCCCACCCCCCCCCCCCTCCACCCTCACACCAATCTGAGGAAGGGTCTCGACCCGAAACGCTGCCTGTTTCCTTCGCTCCATAGATGCTGCTGCCTCACCCGCTAAGTTTCTCCAGCATTTTTGTCTACCTTCGATTTTCCAGCATCTGCAGTTCCTTCTTAAACGTGTGGTTTAAATGTTGTTTTTACAATAACTATTTTACTCCACCCATTTGAACTCGCTACAACCCATTCCCTCTCTCTACACATGCTGCCTGTCCCGCTGAGGTGGGTGCTGATGGAACACGTGTACATTCCAGCATCTGATACTTTGACTCTCTTCAGTTTAAGCGAGGCGTTTCCATGGGGAAACTCTTCCAGAAAGAGTTCCGTCCTCCCACGATAAGCCTCGTCCTGCACCTCAGCTCTGTCCTGGCCGCTGGTGTATAAATGTACCGGTGACTCCGGGCTCATTGTAAACCATCGGACCTCCAGAGCGTCCAGTGATGTATCCGGTACCTTCTGACATTCCAATAGGGCATCTTCACCCACCATGGCCACCACCGGATAGTCCGGCACAATCACATAGAACTCCTCTGGAACTTCAGCTTTTTACTTTGGCGACTTGTGTAACTTTTCGAGGGTAGAGTGGCAGTTAAGCAAAAGCAGGTACATTTCCATTTTACAGTTGCCAATTCTTCCAAAAATCATATTAGAATAAAGTCACAATCTCTGTCGCTCGAATGCTCCAAATGGGGGGTTTGAACCCACGACCATCTGACCCAGGACTTTGTAAACAGCGACGCTACTGCCAATCGGAACTCATCCCACACATCGGCTGAGGCAGTGAAGTAGCACAATATTCACGGGAAGGTGTATGTGATGGTCGCGTAGATGGTGCCATTACCTACCCATGGTCACCGCAAGAACAAGCAACAGCACAAAGATGCAGCCTGCTCCCTTCATCGTTGAAAGAATTCCTTCCTTGGTTTCACCTGGAAACAGAACATCGAGATAATGTTTAAATGGGTAGCACTACCGCACTGAAATTAAGTCCATGAACTAATTCTATGCATTCTATGTTTAAAATATTTTTATTAGAAGCATGTATACAAATAGCAGTAAACGACAATATAATTACAGATTTCTTACGTAGCTTCACTTTTAATTTTTTTTAAAGAATAAAGATAAAGAGATAAAAAGATAAGAGAAACTATAAACTAATAGACAGAAAAAGAAAACGAAAAAGGAATTACAATAACAAGATGTTGAGTATAACTATTCATCCAATCCCAAACTCATGTTTCTATCCTGATTTTGTGTAAAGCCAATTCACTTTTTTAAAAATTCAATAAATGGAGACCATATTCTAACAAATAATTCTGGTTTGTCAATTAAGACAAATCTTATTTTTTCCAAATGCAAGGTCTCAGTCTATAAATTCTGTTTTATCAGGTAATATAAAATAAATTATTGGCAAAACGCCACAGGGTACAACTTCAGACAAATACAGAAGGCATGTGTCCAACAATATGCATACGTTCGAGGCTGATCGTTTTTACCAGAGTTTTCTCCTTAGTGTTTTATGTTTGTTTTTGCAAAATACTATCATTAAACGCTAGTGCAGTTTGCAAACTGCTCTTCAGTTTCAGAAAATTCAGAACATTACACAACGTTAATGCAGGGAGTGGAGGGTGGTGGATTGTGTGACAACAGTTAAGCATTGGTCTCTGCATCGTGTTCGGCACAGACATTGTGGGCCGAGGGTCACGTTCCTCTGTTGTTCTGTGTTCTATGTTCTATTGTGCATTGAGTCTACGTTTACAGTTCCAGTAGAGAAACGGAGGCGAGGAGAGAGGCAGGAAGATTGCTGTGGTCAACGCCTCCGTCACCCCAGATCCCCTGGTCACTGTTATATCAGGAAGATTGTTTGTGTCCTCCTTGGTGAAGACAGATCCAAAGTACCTGTTCAACTCATCTGCCATTTCCTTGTTCCCCATAATAAATTCACCTTTTTCAATCTGCAAGGGTCCAACTTTGGTCTTAACTAATGTTTTCCTCTTCACATACCTAAAGACGCTTTTACTATCCTCCTTTAGGGAGAGGCAAGAAGATTGCTGTGGTCAACGCCTCGAGATAAGCATTGTGCAGGGCGACAGTGAGAAGTCAAGATACAGCGTCCATTCACAAGGGGACATGATATAAACCACGCGAGGCTATCCCAGACCGTGGAGCAAGATGCACCCCACTAACCGGAATATACGGAATAAATTATTGTCCTTTAGAAGAAGCAGAAAGACAAAACAACATTGTTAAGATTTCTCACAGCAAAAATGTCCAAGTTGCTTGTCTTTAAAAATGGCGGCGTTGCTTTAATTTAACATTCCAAGATTAGGAAGGAAAATTATTTGACAAAGAACATCCAGACAATTTGGTCAATGTTGGTAAAAGTTGGGATATTGAGATGTACAGAATAAACGGCTGAAGAAAAAAACGATTCGCCTGTTACAGAAAAGGTTTGTGGGTGAGGTACCGGATGGTTTGCTGTTTGAGACAGCCTGCGCTGGGCAACTGGTTCAGTCCAGTCCTGAGTTTCTGGTCAACGTGACTCCTTTCACTGGCTGCTCTAACCTGACATCTGCTCCCATGAAACACGCCTTCCTTTGAGTTTGAAACCAGATAAATGTTCCACACTAATACTCTTCGCAAATATGCAACCTCTCAACAGCAAAAACAACACGCCACACCTTTTCTGGGCAGTGATGGTCCAAAGTCTGGCTTGTTCCTTTTATTAAAGAGAACTGATAAAGATTCAGGCTGAAATCATAAAGGAATCCAAAGGAGTCCAAAGGGCTTTTACTGCACATTAACAACCACAGGACTGTGGGGAGGCAGTGAGACGATGAACAACCAAAGTTGGGAATAAGGTAGGGACATTTCTACGCTTTTAACTTGTTTCCTATAACTGTGGCCATACTGACCAATGTGGACATTAGAACCATCTGAAGTTATGTGCAACGCTGTATTAATGCCATTAAACTGTCCCATGGTGTGTCGTTAAAGAATCACCAAAACAGAAGAGTCGACAAAGAAGTCAGTGAATGGTATTTACTTGGATTATCAGAAGGATTTTGATAATGTGCCACACGCGAGGCTGCTAAACAGGATTGGAGCTCCTAGTATTTGAAGCAAGGTTCCAGCATAGATAGTAGATTGGTTGACGGGCAGATTCAACGAGTGAGAATAAAGGGGGGACATTTCTGGTTGTCTGCTGGTGACTAGTGGTGTTCCACGGGGGTCGGTGTAGGGCTTCATGTGTTAATGGTCTGGATGGGAGAACTGGTGGCTTTGTGGACAAATTTGCAGACGGGATGAAAAGAGGTGGAGGAGCCAGTTGTGTAGAGGAAGCATGGAGGCTGCAGAATGACGTGGACAGGTTGTGAGAGTGGGCAAAGAAGCGGAAAATGGAATACAGCAGGTTGTTGTGTTTGACTCTGAGAGTTCACAGTCTAAATTATCCATTCCCCGCCACTCCCTGGTACTGATAAGGACAAGCACAGTGAACTGGGCGGCACGGTGGCGCAACGGCAAAGCTGCTGCCTTTTTCTTCTTGCGAATGGCGTGCACAGACTAATGCCCCTGTCCCACTTAGGAAACCTGAACGGAAACCTCTGGAGACTTTGCATCCCACCCAAGGTTTCCATGCGGTTCGCAAAGTCTCCAGAGGTTTCCGTTCAGATCTCCTAAGTGGGACAGGGGCATTAAAGTTGTAGGACAACTAGTTCTATTTGATCTTATTGGATTGTGCACGCCGGAGTCATTGCATTGGTCGAAACAGGGCGGACCACGTGAAGATTGCAATCTCCCACCCCAGTTGCTGCCTCACAGAGACCCGGGTTCGATCCTGACTACGGGTGTTGTTTGTACGAATTTTGTACGTTCTCCCTGCGACCGCGTGTGGTTTCTCCGAGTGCTCCGGTATTTTCCCACAATCCAAAGACGTGCAGGTTTGTAGATAATTGGAATCATGATAATATGTAAATTCTCCCTAGTCTGCAGGGTCGTGCTGGTGTACACGGTGATCGCTGGTCGTCGCGGACATGGTGGGCTGAAGGGGCCGTTTCCATGCTGTATCTCGAAAGTAAAATCTAAAGTCTTTCCATTGGACACGTGGTGTATGGAAGTAACTGAATTCTTTTATTTTCATATTAATTATATTTGGAAACTCTCCGGGAATATTCTTTATGCCCTATAACATCACAGTGTCAAACAATGTAAAATGCCCCCATTCGCTGTGGAAAGTATTCCCCGGACACTCTGGGAGCAACGTTCATGATTGCAACAACCACTTCAGTCCACGTACAGATCTTGTGTAAGAGAGATATTACATAATCTTGTGTTAGAAAGTTCCCCTACTAGTCCTACTGTTCCCGCCTACATTCTATCTTTGTCCCATCCCCTCCCTCGACATCAGTCTGAAGAAGGGTCTCGACCATAAACATCACACATTCCTTCTCTCCATAGATGCTACCAGTCCCGCTGAGTTACTCCAGCATTTTGTGTCTATATTCCACTGACAGATCTTCCCCACACATTGACCGGCACCTTCCCCTCAGCTCCCCTGCTGTACCACCTGAAGCCACTCTGGGAATGTCCTCACTCGGCATTTGTCAACAAGAATCCACAGTGTCCAGGCCGTGCCCTCGTCTCACTGCTAACGTCATGCAGGACGTGTAGAAGCCTGAATTCCCACACTGCCAGGTTCAAATACAGCTTCTTCCCCACAACTGTCAGGTTCTTGAACCGACCCGCACAACCATAGTCCCACCTCAGTATTTACAGAACCATATCACCAGAGGACTATGGTCCAATACAAATACTGAGTAAGTGCATCGAACAAATCAACGATTGGACGTGCCAAAACTTTCTTCAATGAAACGAAGGCAAAAGGGTGGAAGTTGTTTTTATAAAGAACTGAATGATTTAGGGCCAAAATACATCTCTGATTTTCTGCTACATTATGAACCATCCAGACCTCTGAGGTCGCCCGGGACAGGTCTGCTTTCTAACCACAGAGTCAGAACCAAACATGAGGAAGCAGAGTTTAGTTTTTATGTCCCACATCTATGGAACAAACTTCCTGAAATATGCAGGTCCGCTCCAACTCTCAATCCTTTTAAATCAGGGCTGAAGACTTTCCTATTTGGTGTTGCCTTTAATTATTCTTCATTTCTCACACTGCACTGTAATTTTTATTCTTGCATTTTATACATGTCTTCATCTATTTCAGCTTGTTTTTATTTTATATTCTATTTAATGTGTTTGTTCATCATAATTGATTGCTTTTTAATGTTTAGTTTGTGTAAAACATTTTGAATTGGCTTGTTGCTGAAATGTGCTACGTAAATAAACGTGTTTGCTTGCTCAAGTTCAAGTTCAAGTGAGTTTATTGTCATGTGTTCCTGTATAGGACAATGAAATTCTTGCTTTGCTTAAGCACACAGGAAATAGTAGGCATTTACTACAAAACAGATAAATGTGTCCTCAGTAACGGAACACCACGGACCCCCTCTGCCACTACCATTGATATTTTTATAATTATATTTTCCATTAGTGTTTAGTTTGTGCGCGGTTGTTTTTTATTTTGTTTGGCGTTGTTATATATAATTGATGTTTTGGGGAATGGTTTGTGTCTCTGTTCCTGTCGGGCTGCTGCAAGCGAGATATTCATTGTCCTGGACCTCGCAGTAATGTGCAGATGACAATAAGGTTGACGAGTTCCCGCTCAGACTCTCCTGTGCTGGGGATGAGTGGGAAATAGAGGCCAGAAATGTCGGGTCCACATCGGATAAAACAGGGGGAGAGAGAAACAGGAGCTAATGAGAGAGCAGAGACCCGGGAGATATCGTTCACTTTTTATTCCACTGGACAATATCATCTCACACCGTGAATATTTTTTATTGTCCCGGCATCTTTTGACTTCAGAATTATTTTCTGTCCTTTGACAGGTTTGATGATGGGTGACTGAAGAAATTCCCGGGAGAAGGTTTATCCCAGACCCGGCCCCCTTGACGGGAGACTCAAGGAGCAGATTGTAAAGGGAGCCGGGATCCCGGTGCGGAGCCTGGAGTCCTTTGGCCACCGGTTGCCCTTGGCCACCCCGCACAAGGTGTGACCTTTCACCCCGCACATGGTGTGACCTTTCACCCCGCACAAGGTGTGACCTTTCACCCCGCACAAGGTGCGAGCTTTCACCCCGCACAAGGTGCGAGCTTTCACCCCGCACAAGGTGTGACCTTTCACCCCGCACAAGGTGTGACCTTTCACCCCGCACAAGGTGTGACCTTTCACCCCGCACAAGGTGTGACCTTTCACCCCGCACAAGGTGTGACCTTTCACCCCCTGGTCAACAGTGAGTGTGGATGGTGGACATCGGCAGCGGGGATGGGGGGGGGGGTGACAGCTTCGTGCCCATCACGGGTCTGTCTAACACTTCTCTCTCTCTCTCCCCCTCAGGCACTGACCCCTCCACTAGGATGGGAGTGGTTCACTGCGCTGTGTTGTTACTAAACTGGATCCTCAGCTCAGCCCACGGTAATGACCACAACATCTGGTCTGATTTCTATTCATTTATCTCATGGAGGGGGCTTCATGGAGTCAGAAGATTCATATTTTAAAATCATTCATTTTAATGCAGTTGTCCACATCACTTAATACGATCAGGTAGGAGGTTCTTCCTCCCTCTGTGAGCGATGATGGGAACTGCAGGAGTAGGAGGCAACTTCATTTTCGTGGATAATCAGGATAGCAGGAAGCAGAGAGTGGATGCTGATCATTTTTCTCTCTGGGTGGCAAGATGGAAGGAGTGGTGTCCCACGGGGATTGGTGTTGAGGCCCCAATGTTATGTAAAAAAATAATCGTGGACAACCAGTGAAAATGTTCATATCCTGGCTTCATCCCTGAATTATAAGGTGAAGGAGCAGATTAAGGTCATTCCACCCAAGTCTACTCCGCCATTCAATCATGGCTGATCTATCTCTCCCTCCCTAACCCCATTAGAGTCATAGTCATAGAGTGATACAGTGTGGAAACAGGCCCTTCGGCCCAACTTGCCCACACCGGCCAACAATGTCCCATCTACAATAGTCATAGAGTGATACAGCATGGAACAGGCTCTTCGGCCCAACTTGCCCACACCGGCCAACAATGTCCCATCTACACTAGTCATAGAGTGATACAGTGTGGAAACAGGCCCTTCGGCCCAACTTGCCCACACCGGCCAACAATGTCCCATCTACATTAGTCATAGAGTGATACAGTGTGGAAACAGGCCCTTTGGTCCAACTTGCCCACACCGGCCAACAATGTCCCAGCTACACTAGTCATAGAGTGATACAGTGTGGAAACAGGCCCTTCGGCCCAACTTGCCCACACCGGCCAACAATGTCCCATCTACACTAGTCCCACCTGCGTGCGCTTGGTCCATATCCCTCTAAACCTATCCTGTCCTATCCATGTACCTGTCCAACTGTTTCTTAAAAGATTGGATAGTCCCAGCATCAACTATCTCCTCTAGCAGCTTGTTCCATACACCCACCACCCTCTGTGTGAAAATGTTACCCCTCGAATTCCTATTAAATCTTTTCCCTTCACCTTGAACCTATGTCCTCTGGTCCTCGATTCCCCTACTCTGGGTAAAAGACTCTGTGCATCTACCTAATCTATTCCTCTCATGATTTTGTACACCTCTATAAGATCTCCCCTCATCCTTCTGCGCTCCATGGAATAGAGACCCAGCCTACTCAACCTCTCCCTATAGCTCACACCCTCTAGTCCTGGCAACATCCTCATAAATCTTTTCTGAAGATTCTCAAGCTTGACAATATATTTCCTATAACCTGGTGGCCAGAACTGAACACAATATTCTAAATGCGGTTTCACCAACGTCTTATACAACTGCAAGTTCTGTACTCAATACTCTGACTGATGAAGGCCAAAGAGCCAAAAGCCTTTTTGACCACCTTATGTACCTGCGACTCGACCTTCAATAAGGGATTATCCTTATTGATTCCTTAAATAATTATATTTCCAATTATTTGAATTGACCCGCAGGTGAATTTCTCGTTATTGTACCTGTGTACGGTTCTGTAGCCACTGTAGGTGGAGATGTGGTGTTGGAATGTCAGCTTGTACCAGATATATTGACCAGCAACATGGTCGTGCAGTGGTGGAAGACAGGTCTCATCTCGCCAGTCCTTGTGTACAGACATGGATACAATGACGCCCTCGCTCAACACCGGGATTACAGAGCAAGGGCCGAACTGTTTAAAGATGAAGTGACCAAAGGGAACATTTCCCTCAGAATAAAGAATGTAAGAAGGTTTGATGAAGGGGAATATACATGTTCAGTTACAGAAGGAACCGAGTATGAAGGTTCTCCAGCTCAACTACAAGTTCGAGGTGAGTAAGTAAAACACCGATGATTGACGATAAATGTAAAACTAACAGATTGTAAAGAGCGTTCACTCAACAATGTTGATTTATAATTACATAATTAAGAACTTGCTGCTGTTGTTATGTTTATATTGAGAAGTAACTTGACTAAATGGAGAAAGGGTTTCATCCCGAAACGTTGCCTGTTTCCTTCGCTCCATAGATGCTGCCCCACCCGCTGTTTCTCCAGCATTTTTGTCTACCTTTGAGTAAATGAAGGGCAGCCATGGGAATGTATTTAACTGTAGTTCCATCACATCTGTCGCAGTGTTTTTCATTGAGGGGAATGGAGAATGGATGTAGGGAAGATGCATCACAGTTGTATAGGATGTTGTTGAGATCTCACCTGGGGCAAAGTGTACAGTCTTTGTCTCCTTACTGAAGGAAAAATGTACTTGCCATATGCAGCATATATGTACACACATATATATATATACATATATATACTCTCGCTTTGAAACTCCACCTCGTTGCGCTCATTTCCCAAATCAAGGTCAAGTATAATCCCACCGGGCGATGTATTAACTGCCTAGTGTGTCAGGAAACCCTTCTAGATGTATCAAACAAATGCTGCCACATCTAAGTCCTTGCCCCAGTGGCATTCAAGGTGAATATTGGTTGGTTGTGGAGGATGACTTCAAATTTCCCAATATTGACCATGAGTGCTACTTCCAGGTGGCCAGATACTTGGACCCCCAGATACCTCCGTTCCACCTCACTATCCAGGTTCCAGCCGTTTACCCTGTTACTTCAGCCTGGATTTAATTCACCGCGACACTGAAAACATTCTGCAGGTCAGGCAGCATCTGGGGAGAGAGAAGCAGAGTTGACATTTCTGCTCAATGACTTTCCATTGGAACTAGAAATAATTAGAAATTGTATAAGTATTGTTGCAAGAGGTTTGAGTACTTGAACAAAATGCTGTATGGTCCAAGTTGCTATTCTTCCTGACTATTGTTATTTCTACATCTGTCACTGATGCAGCTTTGGGGAGTTTGATCCGGATTCGGTTGCAGGGATACCAGGGAGATGGAATCCAGCTTGTGTGTAAGTCCAGTGGATGGTATCCTGGACCAGAGATGCTGTGGATCAGTGAGGATGGACAGGTTTTACCACAAGCTGAAACAACGTACCATGAAGATACGGAAGGTCTTGTAAATGTGGAGCGCAACGTGACAGTAATGAGGCAATCAACAAACAAGATCAAGTGTGTTGTTCAGTACGGACGATTAAACATACAACGTGAGGCAATTGTTAAAATATCAGGTTTGTAAATGTTGTTGTTTGATCATTGAAGTATAAAGGTGATTTACATTCCATTGAAACCCCGACTGTACAGAATGCTCACTGAGGTGCTCACATGTTCACACAAATAGTAATTGGGGACTCTATTGTTAGGGGATCGGATAGGCGTTTCTGTGGACGCAGTCGGGAGACCAGGATGGTGGTCTGCCTCCCTGGTGCCAAGGTCTCGGACGTGTCTCAACGCATCCAAGAGATCCTGAAATCAGAGGGAGAGGAGCCTGAGGTCGTAGTACATATTGGTACAAATGACATAGGTAAAAAAAGTGAAGAGGTCCTGAAGGGAGGATTTAGGGAGTTGGGAGGAGAGTTAAGGAAAAGGACCAAAAAGGTAACAATCTCAGGATTACTGCCTGTACCACGCGACAGTGAGAGTAGGAATGGAGCGAGGTGGAGGATAAATGCGTGGCTGAAAGACTGGTGCAGAGGGCAGGGATTCAAGTTTCTGGATCATTGGGACTTCTTTTGGGGAAGGTGGGACCTGTACAGAAAGGATGGGTTGCACTTGAACCCGAGGGGGACCAACATCCTGGCGGGGAAATTTGCAAAGGTCACTGGGGAGACTTTAAACTAGAATGGTTGGGGCGAGGGACTCAAATAGAGAAAGCTAGTAGACAGAATGGGAGGCAGGAAGCAGAAAAGGGAAGCACTCGGACACAAGAGGAGAAAGAAAAAAAAGGAAATAAACAGAGAAGAAGAGACGGGGGGTTTCTTAAATGTGCATATTTTAATGCTAGGAGCATTGTAAGAAAGGTGGATGAGCTTAGAGTCTGGATAGACACCTGGAAGTATGATGTTGTGGCGATCAGTGAAACATGGTTGCAGGAGGGCTGTGATTGTAAACTAAATATTCCAGGATTTCGTTGCTTCAGGTGTGATAGAATTGGAGGGGCAAGAGGTGGAGGTGTTGCATTGCTTGTCAGGGAAGATATTACAGCAGTGCTTTGGCAGGATAGATTGGAGGGCTCATCTATGGAGGCTATTTGGGTGGAACTGAGAAGTGGGAAAGGTGTAGCAACACTTATAGGGTTGTATTATAGACCGCCAAATGGGGAACGAAAATTGGAAGAGCAAATATGTAAGGAGATAGCAGATATTAGTAGTAAGCACAAGGTAGTGATTGTGGGAGATTTCAACTTTCCACACATAGACTGGGAAACACATTCTGTAAATGGGCTGGATGGTTTGGAGTTTGTAAAATGTGTGCAGGATAGTTTTTTGCAGCAATACATAGAGGTACCTACTAGAGGAGGGGCAGTGCTGGACCTCCTGTTACGAAATGAGACGGGACAGGTGGCGGAGGTATGCGTTGGGGAGCACTTCGGGTCCAGTGATCACAATACCATTAGTTTCAATATAATTATGGAGAAGGTCAGAACTGGACCTAGGGTTGAGATTTTTGATTGGAGAAAGGCTAACTTTGATGAGATGCGAGATGATTTAAAAGGAGTGGACTGGGACATTTTGTTTTATGGGAAAGATGTAGAAGAGAAATGGTGGACATTTAAAGGGGAAATTTTAAGAGTACAGAATCTTTATGTTCCTGTTCGGTTGAAAGGAAACAGTAAAAATTGGAAAGAGCCCTGGTTTTCAAGGGAAATTGGACATCTTGTTCGGAAAAAGAGGGAGATCTACAATAATTATAGGCAGCATGAAGTAAATGAGGTGCTTGTGGAGTATAAGGAATGTAAAAAGAATCTTAAGAAAGAAATTAGAAAAGCTAAAAGAAGATATGAGGTTGCTTTGGCAAGTAAGGTGAAAGTAAATCCAAAGGGTTTCTACAGCTATATTAATAGCAAAAGGATAACGAGGGATAAAATTGGTCCATTGGAGAAACAGAGTGGGCAGCTATCTGCAGAGCCAAAAGAGATGGGGGAGATATTGAACAATTTCTTTTCTTCGGTATTCACCAAGGAGAAGGATATTGAATTATGTGAGGTAAGGGAAACGACTAGAGTAGTTATGGATACTATGAGTTTCAAAGTAAAAGAAGTACTGACACTTTTGAAAAATATAAAAGTGGATAAGTCTCCAGGTCCTGACAGGATATTCCCTAGGACATTGAGGGAAGTTAGTGTAGAAATAGCCGGGGCTATGACAGAAATATTTCAAATGTCATTAGAAACGGGAATAGTCCCCGAGGATTGGCGTACTGCGCATGTTGTATCATTGTTTAAAAAGGGTTCTAAGAGTAAACCTAGCAATTATAGACCTGTTAGTTTGACTTCCGTGGTGGGCAAATTAATGGAAAAGATACTTAGAGATAATATATATAAGCATCTGGATAAACAGGGTCTGATTAGGAACAGTCAACATGGATTTGTGCCTGGAAGGTCATGTTTGACTAATCTTCTTGAATTTTTTGAAGAGGTAACTAGGGAAATTGACGAGGGTAAAGCAGTGGATGTTGTCTATATCGACTTTAGTAAGGCCTTTGACAAGGTTCCTCATGGAAGGTTGGTTAAGAAGGTTAAACTGTTGGGTATAAATGCAGGAATAGCAAGATGGATTCAGCAGTGGCTGAATGGGAGAAGCCAGAGGGTAATGGTGGATGGCTGTTTGTCGGGTTGGAGGCAGGTGACTAGTGGGGTGCCTCAGGGATCTGTGTTGGGTCCTTTGTTGTTTGTCATGTACATCAAGGATCTGGATGAAGGGGTGGTAAATTGGATTAGTAAGTATGCAGATGATACCAATATAGGGGGTGTTGTGGATAATGAAGAGGATTTCCAAAGTCTACAGAGTGATTTAGGCCATTTGGAAAAATGGGCTGAAAGATGGCAGATGGAGTTTAATGCTGATAAATGTGAGGTGTTACACCTTGGCAGGACAAATCAAAATAGGACGTACATGATAAATGGTAGGGAATTGAAGAATACAGTTGAACAGAGGGATCTGGGAATAACCGTGCATAGTTCCTTGAAGGTGGAATCTCATATAGATAGGGTGGTAAATAAAGCTTTTGGTATGCTAGCCTTTATAAATCAGAGCATTGAGTATAGAAGCTGGGATGTAATGTTAAAATTGTACAAGGCATTGGTGAGACCAAATCTGGAGTATGGTGTACAATTTTGGTCGCCCAATTATAGGAAGGATGTCAACAAAATAGAGAGAGTACAGAGGAGATTTACTAGAATGTTGCCTGGGTTTCAACAACTAAGTTACAGAGATAGGTTGAATAAGTTAGGTCTTTATTCTCTGGAGCGCAGAAGGTTAAGGGGGGACTTGATAGAGGTCTTTAAAATGATGAGAGGGATAGACAGAATTGATGTGATCAAGCTTTTCCCTTTGAGAATAGGGAAGATTCAAACAAGAGGACATGACTTCAGAATTAAGGGACAGAAGTTTAGGGGTAACATGAGGGGGAACTTCTTTACTCAGAGAGTGGTAGCGGTGTGGAATGAGCTTCCAGTGGAAGTGGTTGCGGCAGGTTCGTTGGTATCATTTAAGAATAAATTGGATAGGCATATGGATGAGAAGGGAATGGAGGGTTATGGTATGAGTGCAGGCAGGTGGGACTAAGGGAAAAAAATTGTTCGGAGCGGACTTGTAGGGCCGAGATGGCCTGTTTCCGTGCTGTAATTGTTATATGGTTATATGGTTATATGTTTCCCAGTGATGATTTATCCACATCTCACTTCCGTGGGGAAATGATCACTGATTTTTAAAGACAGTTTACTATATGCGCCGTTCACTGTCTTCACTCTGCAGATGATATCTTTCCTGCTGGAGTTCCTGACTGGGTCCTGCCGCTGGTCCTCACCATTTGTCTTCTCATTGCCGCCCACGTTGCTGTGATTTACTGGAACGTGAAACAAAACAGACGCATTAAAGGTACGTTAAACAACAGCGTAAAATGCAGGTCAGGAAATCCGTGCGGGATTCTCCCAGATTCCCACTGTAACTTCAGTGGAAAACCAGAGCACTCTCCGCGGGCCTTCCACCTTCCAGCGGTAACTGTCGCCCCTGGACAGAATATCAGTGTCCCGGGAGGTGGGGATAATGGGGTCAAGGGGCAGATGTGACGTGTGTGTGTGTGACGTGTGTGTGTGTGTGTGTGTGTGTGTGTGTGTGTGTGTGTGTGTGTGTGTGTGTGTGTGTGTGTGTGTGTGTGAGACGTGTGTGTATGTGTGTGTGTGTGTGTGTGTGTGTGTGTGTGTGTGTGACGTGTATGTGTGTGTGTGTGTGTGTGTGTGTGTGTGTGTGCCTGCGTGCGTGCGTGCGTGCGTGCGTGTGTGTGACGTGTGCGTGTGTGTGTGAGGCGGTGCCGTGGGAGGAGATGTAACCGGGCACAGAGTCACGTGTCTCTGTTTCCTGTATTTGATCTCCACTGTGGAGAGACGGATCACAGATGAGGTGATCATTTGGTTCAACATCTCTGTTCACTTCCCCGTTGTCAACCTGAGCTTTCACTCACTTGTCACTTTCATTGTGTGTCCCGTCCCAGTGTGAGCTCTCCCTCGCTCTCCTACACTGATCTAATGAGGCTGAGCATAGGCTGGGGGACCGCCTGCCTTTGAAGCCGGCATCTCGCAGCTTCCCCATTCAACATTGTCCACAACCGTTACACACAATAATCACCGTGTTCACATTTACCTACAACAACTGTTGGTCGTGGGTGAATGATTGAAACGTCCCCGGATCCACAGTGTATTTATTCACCTGATCCGTTCCTCGTCATTCCCCTCTCCTGCCCTTCACATCTTACACAACATTTGTTTTCCCGCTACACTTGTGTCACACCTGTCACCATCTGACATTGTCCAGGCCTGATGAGACCCTGTCAATGTGAACCAGGAATTCTGTTCCTCACTGTAGCTGCCTGACCCGCGCGGAACTTCCCTCATTGTTCTGCACTTATTTCCAGCCTTGTTTGGATTGACCTGTGACTCTGATAGTCATTGTCTCTGATGCTCATTGTTCAAATGTAACACTGGTTTCTCCTTCCAGAGCTGGAACGGCGCAAATCCATCATAGAAAATGGTAAGAATTTAGTATAGAAATATTCACAAATGAGAATGAATGGCCACACAATGGCGCTGCTGGGAGAATTGATATCTCACAGTGCCAGAGACGAGGGTTCGATCCTGACCTCGGGTGCTGTCTGTGTGGAGCTTGCATGTTCTCCCTGTGACGGGTTTCCTCCGGGTGCTCCGGTTTCCTCCCACATCCTGAAGGCGTGCGTGTCTGTGCGTTAATTTCAGGAATGCCGCTGGTGTACAAGCCCCAATCAGCATCAATGTTGCCGAAGCACAAGTGGGTGAGAGCCTCATGTATCTCGGTGTTAATATTCACAGTGATCTGTTGTGGACCAAGATCAGAGAATCAACAGTCAATATGTCACCCAATGTCTCCACTAGCTTAGGAGACTGAGGAGATTCAGCCTGTCTAGCCGAGATCGTAACACACACACCACACTCCCCACCATTGTAGATGTACCCAGTCCCATACTGAAAGATATAGATGTAGCCCAGTCCCACACACACCACACTCCCCACCATTGTAGATGTAGCTCAGTCCCACACACACACCACACATCCCACCATTGTAGATGTAGCCCAGTCCCACACACACCACACTCCCCACCATTGTAGATGTAGCCCAGTCCCACACACACACACACCACCATTGTAGATGTAGCCCAGTCCCACACACACACACACCACCATTGTAGATGTAGCCCAGTCCCACACACACCACACTCCCCACCATTGTAGATGTAGCCCAGTCCCACACACACCACACTCCCCACCGTTGTAGATGTAGCCCAGTCCCACACACACCACACTCCCCACCGTTGCAGTTGTAGCCCAGTCCCACACACACCACACTCCCCACCATTGTAGATGTAGCTCAGTCCCACACACACACCACACATCCCACCATTGTAGATGTAGCCCAGTCCCACACACACCACACTCCCCACCATTGTAGATGTAGCCCAGTCCCACACACACACACACCACCATTGTAGATGTAGCCCAGTCCCACACACACACACACCACCATTGTAGATGTAGCCCAGTCCCACACACACCACACTCCCCACCATTGTAGATGTAGCCCAGTCCCACACACACCACACTCCCCACCGTTGTAGATGTAGCCCAGTCCCACACACACCACACTCCCCACCGTTGCAGTTGTAGCCCAGTCCCACACACACCACACTCCCCACCATTGTAGTGGCTCTGACATTTCGAGGGATCTAATCGGTAACAACACCACGAGCAGCCCCGGGCCGCCACGTTCCCCGACTGCTGAAGCTCGCTAACGTGGAGGGAGACACGCCCCTTTGTGAGGCAGATGTGATCCCTGCCTCCCCTGGTGCTTTTTATTACAGTTTTATGTGAGAGCAGTGAGCACAAATGTAATATATTTATACGTGAAATAAGTTACCTGGACTATGGAAGGTGAGGACATGTAATGAAGGGGTTTTACACACATTGGTGACAGACATAGAGATAGTAACAGGCACATGCTTATTGCCCGCGCTCCATGCAGTTTCTAAGTGGTGGCGCAATCAGATGGGAGGCTCAGCTCGTCGTGATGTTGACTATAAAAAATGATTCGATTCATATAGAAATGACATTTTTAACACAGATCAGTGGAAAAATATTTATATTTTATTTTGTTATTATTTTCGTTACTTTTCTTAACAGCTATTTTAATTGGGAGTGTAACAGGTACGGGTCTGCCTCCCTTGACCACATGTCCCTGCTATGGACTGTATGTAGTGATACTGCACGGGGACTATCAGGAGCTTCTTGCTATAAAATGAATTGGAGATTAGATTCCAGACAGTTCTCTTCATATCAGTCTTGTTTGTTGTTTCTGTTTTCAGAGTGGAAAAGGATACGAGGCCACCAAGGTAAGATCTTGGTTAGTGTGTGTGTGTATATACAGTGGCTTGCAAAAGTATTCATACCCCTTGAACTTTTCCACATTTTGTCACGTTACAACCACAAACGTAAATGTATTTTATTGGGATTTTATGTGATAGACCAACACAAAGTGGCGCATAATTGTGAAGTGGAAGGAATATGATACATGGTTTTCAAATTTTTTTACAAATAAAAAACTGAAAAGTGTGGCGTGCAAAAGTATTCAGCCCCCTTTACTCTGATACCCCTAAATAAAATCCAGTGCAACCAATTGCCTTCAGAAGTCACCTAATTAGTAAATAGAGTCCACTTGTGTGTAATCTAATCTCAGTATAAATACAGCTGTTCTGTGAAGGCCTCAGAGGTTTGTTAGAGAACATTAGTGAACAAACAGCATCATGAAGCCCAAGGAACACTCCAGAGAGGTCAGGGATAAAGCTGTGGAGAAGTTTAAAGCAGGGTTAGGTTATAAAAAAATATCCCAAGCTTTGAACATCTCACGGAGCACTGTTCAATCCATCATCCGAAAATGGAAAGAGTATGGCACAATTGCAAACCTACCAAGACATGGCCGTCCACCTAAACTGACAGGCCGGGCAAGGAGAGCATTGATCAGAGAAGCAGCCAAGAGGCCCATGGTAACTCTGGAGGAGCTGCAGAGATCCACAGCTCAGGTGGGAGAATCTGTCCACAGGACAACTATTAGTCGTGCACTCCACAAATCGGGCCTTTATGGAAGAGTGGCAAGAAGAAAGCCATTGTTGAAAAAAAGCCATAAGAAGTCCCGTTTGCAGTTTGCCACAAGCCATGTGGAGGACACAGCAAACATGTGGAGGAAGGTGCTCTGGTCAGATGAGACCAAAATTGAAGTTTTTGGCCTAAATGCAAAACGCTATGTGTGGCGGAAAACTAACACTGCACATCACCCTGAACACACCATCCCCACTGTGAAACATGGTGGTGGCAGCATCATGCTGTGGGGATGCTTTTCTTCAGCAGGGACAGGGAAGCTGGTCAGAGTTGATGGGAAGATGGATGGAGCCAAATACAGGGCAATCTTGGAAGAAAACCTGTTAGAGTCTGCAAAAGACTTGAGACTCGGGCGGAAGTTCACCTTCCAACAGGACAAGGACCCTAAACATACAGCCAGAGCTACAATGGAATGGTTTAGATCAAAGCATATTCATGTGTTAGAATGGTCCAGACCTAAATCCAATTGAGAATCTCTGGCAGACTTGAAAATTGCTGTTCACAGATGCTCTCCATCCAATCTGACTGAGCTTGAGCTATTTTGCAAAGAAGAATGGTCAGAAATTTCAGTCTCTAGATGTGCAAAGCTGGTAGAGACATACCCCAAAAGACTTGCAGCTGTAATTGCAGCGAAAGGTGGTTCTACAAAGTATTGACTCAGGGGGGCTGAATACTTTTGCACCCCACACTTTTCAGTTTTTTATTTGTAAAAAAATTTGAAAACCATGTATCATTTTCCTTCCACTTCACAATTATGCCCCACTTTGTGTTGGTCTATCACATAAAATCCCAATAAAATACATTTACGTTTGTGGTTGTAACGTGACAAAATGTGGAAAAGTTCAAGGGGTATGAATACTTTTGCAAGCCACTGTAGATACATAGATACATAGAAAATAGGTGCAGGAGTAGGCCATTCGGCCCTTCGAGCCTGCACCCCCATTCAATATGATCATGGCTGATCATCCAACTCAGTATCCTGTTCCTGCCTTCTTTCCATACCCCCTGATCCCTTTAGCCACAAGGGCCACATCTAACTCCCTCTTAAATATAGCCAATGAACTGGCCTCAACTACCCTCTGTGGCAGACAGTTCCACAGATTCACCACTCTCTGTGTGAAAAATGTTTTTCTCATCTCGGTCTTAAAGGATTTCCCCCTTATCCTTAAGCTGTGACCCCTTGTTCTGGACTTCCCCAACATCGGGAACAATCTTCCTGCATCTAGCCTGTCCAACCCCATAAGAATTTTGTAAGTTTCTATAAGATCCCCTCTCAATCTCCTAAATTCTAGCGAGTACAAGCCGAGTCTATCCAGTCTTTCTTCATATGAAATTCCTGACATCCCAGGAATCAGTCTGGTGAACCTTCTCTGCACTCCCTCTATGGCAATAATGTCCTTCCTCAGATTTGGAGATCAAAACTGTACGCAATACTCCAGGTGTGGTCTCACCAAGACCCTGTACAACTGCAGTAGAACCTCCTTGCTCCTATACTCAAATCCTTTTGCTATGAAAGCTAACATACCATTCGCTTGCTTCACTGCCTGCTGCACCTGCATGCCTACTTTTAATGACTGGTGTACCATGACACCCAGGTCTCGCTGCATCTCCCCTTTTCCTAATCGGCCACCATTTAGATAATAGTCTGCTTTCCTGTTTTTACCACCAAAGTGGATAACCTCACATTTATCCACATTATACTGCATCTGCCAAACATTTGCCCACTCACCCAGCCTATCCAAGTCACCTTGCAGTCTCCTAGCATCCTCCTCACAGCTAACACTGCCCCCCAGCTTAGTGTCATTTGCAAACTTGGAGATGTTGCCTTCAATTCCCTCATCCAGATCATTAATATATATTGTAAATAGCTGGGGTCCCAGCACTGAGCCTTGCGGTACCCCACTAGTCACTGCCTGCCATTGTGAAAAGGACCCGTTTACTCCTACTCTTTGCTTCCTGTTTGCCATCCAGTTCTCTATCCACATCAATACTGAGCCCCCAATGCCGTGTGCTTTAAGTTTGTATACTAATCTCTTATGTGGGACCTTGTCGAAAGCCTTCTGGAAGTCCAGATACACCACATCCACTGGTTCTCCCCTATCCACGCTGCTAGTTACATCCTCGAAAAATTCTATAAGATTCGTCAGACATGATTTACCTTTTGTAAATCCATGCTGACTTTGTCCAATGATTTCACCGCTTTCCAAATGTGCTGTTATCCCATCTTTAATAACTGACTCTAGCAGTTTCCCCACTACCGATGTTAGACTAACTGTTCTGTAATTCCCCGTTTTCTCTCTCCCTCCCTTCTTAAAAAGTGGGGTTACGTTTGCTACCAGCCAATCCTCAGGAACTACTCCAGAATCTAAAGAGTTTTGAAAGATTAATACTAATGCATCCACTATTTCTGGAGCTACTTCCTTAAGTACTCTGGGATGCAGCCTATCTGGCCCAGGGGATTTATCGGCCTTTAATCCATTCAATTTACCCAACAGCACTTCCCGGCTAACCTGGATTTCACTCAATTCCTCCAACTCCTTTGACCCGCGGTCCCCTGTTATTTCCGGCAGATAATTTATGTCTTCCTTAGTGAAGACGGAACCAATTGATCCGCCATATCCTTGTTCCCCATGATCAACTCACCTGTTTCTGACTGCAAGGGACCTACATTTGTTTTAACTAATCTCTTTCTTTTCACATATCTATAAAAACTTTTGCAGTCAGTTTTTATGTTCCCTGCCAGTTTTCTTTCATAGTCTATTTTTCCTTTCCTAATTAAGCCCTTTGTCCTCCTCTGCTGGTCTCTGGATTTCTCCCAGTCCTCCGGTATGCTGCTTTTTCTGGCTAATTTGCCCGCATCATCCTTCGCTTTGATACTATCCCTGATTTCCCTTGTTATCCACGGATGTACTACCTTCCCTGATTTATTATTTTGCCAAACTGGGATGAACAATTTTTGTAGTTCATCCATGCAGTCTTTAAATGTCTTCCATTGCATATCCACCGTCAATCCTTTTAGAATTAATTGCCAGTCAATCTTGGCCAATTCACGTCTCATACCCTCAAAGTTACCTTTCTTTAAGTTCAGAACCATTGTTTCTGACCCAGTGGATGTAGTGTACCTGGACTTTCAGAAACTATTTGATGAGGTCCCACACAGGGGATTAGTGGGCAAAACTAGAGTACATGGTATTGGGGGTAGAGTGCTGACATGGATAGAGAAGTGGTTGGCAGACAGAAGACAAAGAGTAGGGATTAACGGGTCCCTTTCAGAATGGCAGGCAGTGACTAGTGGGGTACCGCAAGGCTCGGTGCTGGGACCGCAGATATTTACAATATATATCAATGATTTAGATGAAGGGATTCAAAGTAACATTAGCAAATTTGCAGATGACACAAAGCTGGGTGGCAGTGTGAACTGTGAGGGGGATGTTTTGAGGATGCAGGGTGACTTGGACAGGTTGGGTGAGTGGGCAGATGCATGGCAGATGCAGTTTAATGTGGATAAATGTGATGTTAACCACTTTGGTGGCACAAACCGGAAGGCAGATTATTATCTGAATGGTGTCAAGTTGGGAAAGGGGGGAGTACAACGAGATCTAGAGGTCCTTGTTCATCTGTCACTGAAAGTAAGCAGGTACAGCAGGCAGTGAAGAAAGTGAATGGCATCTTGGCCTTCATAACAAGAGGAGTTGAGTATAGGAGCAAAGAGGACCTTCTGCAGTTGTACAGGGCCCTAGTGAGACCACAACTGGAGTATTGTGTGCAGTTTTGGTCTCCAAATTTGAGAAACGACATTCTTGCTATTGAGGGAGTGCAGCGTGGGTTCACCAGGTTAATTCCCGGGATGGCGGGACTGTCATATGCTGAGAGAATGGAGCGGCTGGGGATCTTATTGAAACATATAAGATTATTAAGGGATTGGACACGCTAGAGGCAGGAAACATGTTCCTGATGTTGGAGGAGTCCAGAACCTGGGGCCATAATTTAGAACGGGGATGAGGAAACACTTTTTCACCAAGAGAGTTGTGAATCTGTGGAGTCAGGGGATATGGGGAGAAAGCAGGAACGGGGCACTGATTGGGGATGATCAGCCATGATCACATTGAATGGCGGTGCTGGCTCGCAGGGCCGAATGGCCTCCTCCTGCACCTATTGTCTATTGTCTCTTGTCACTCGTCCTCCACGTCCACCCTCCCCGCCTCACGAAACCCCCCTCGCCATCCCTGGCTAAAATCTCTGTAACAGATGTCTGTTGTCCACCCGATGTGGTTGTGGGTGAAACACCAGGCAAGGTTTCAGTTGTCCGCCCGCCTGTGCCCGAGTCTCCCCCCGACCCCCGGGAACTCTCTGATTCTCTGCTTCTCCCCCCAGTCTCCGTCACTCTGGATGTGGAAACAGCGCATGCGCAGCTCGAGGTGTCCGAGGATCGGAAGAGGGTGAGATGGACCGGGACCGTGAGGCGTCTCCCTGACACCGGGAAGAGGTTTACATACTGGCTGTGTGTGCTGGGATCGGAGGGATTCACATCGGGGAGACATTACTGGGAGGTGGAGATGGCGGGGAGTCGGCGCTGGAGTCTGGGAGTCGCCGCAGAGTCTGTGGAGAGAAAGAGACCGATCACACTGACCCCGGAGACTGGAGTCTGGATCATCGGGCGGGGGTGGTTTGGCGGGTTTGATGCATTCACCTCCCCTCCATCCCCTCTCCCCGCCCGTCCCATCCCCGGGAGGGTGGGAGTTTATCTCAGTTACGAGTCCGGGACAGTTTCATTTTACGACGCGGACACCAAGTCCCATCTCCACACCTTCACTGGGAATAAATTCACGGAGAAACTTTATCCTCTCTTCAGGACTTCTCATGTAAACCAGTGGATGAGAATCTGCTCCGGTTCCGCTCCGGGTGTGTAAAAAAAATTGTAAATGTGGGAAGAGTGAAATAAACAGCAACTGAAATCAGAGCTGTCTGTCTGTCGATCAGTTCATTTTAACGCGTTAACCGCGTCCGGCAACGGATCAGAAATTACATTTGTGAAAATATAAAGATTGAAACAACTCCCTTCCCGCGGGTTCAGCAGCAGCCGCGGGCGGCGGGTCCTGAGCTCCGGGCTCCCCCGGGTCCTAAAGTCCGCCCACTCTGTGACTTTACTGCGTGTTTGCAGCATTTGCTCTCCACACAACAGATTCGTTTTATTCGGAACGGATCTTTGGAAGAATGGGGTCAAGCCCAAGGTGGGAGGAAATTGTTGTAAACTTTGCTTTGACAGCCAATGAGCGGGTGCTTCGAGCTGCCCACGACATTAACATCATTTAATGATTTAAAGGGCGGTTGTAATACAACAGTCGGTGCAAGGTGGGACAGCGGCAGAGTTGCTGCCTCACAGCGCCAGAGACTCGGGTTCGATCCCGACTACAGGTGCTGTCTGTACGGAGCTTGTACGTTCTCCCCGTGACCTGCGTGGGTTTTCTCCGAGATCTTCGGTTATCCTCCCACTCGCCAAAGACGTATAGGTTTGTAGTTTAAGTGGCCTTGGTGTAAATGTAAATTGTCCCCAGTGTGTGTAGGATAGTGTTAATGTGCGGGGATCGCTGGTCGGCACGGACTCGGTGGGCCGAAGGGGCCTGTTTCTCTAAACTAAATGTTAGTGTCAAGAGTGATTAATTGCCATATGTCCCGAAACAAAACAATGAAATACCTGCTTGCAGCAGCACACGGCTCTGTAAAACCTAGGATACACACAAACAACATCAGTGTATATAAAAACAAACACACATAAATAAATAGAAAATGGTAGTGCAAAGTCAAAAGATAATTCCCCCAAGTTTAAATAGTTTGGAGTGTATTTGGAGGTTGGAGTGTTTAATGGATGTATGGCCGATGCAGTTTTCAGGCTTCCTGTACCTTCTTCCCGGTGGTACCAGCGAGATGAGAGTGGCCAGGGTGGTGCTGGCTCGGAGGGCCGAATGGCCTACTCCTGCACCTATTGTCTATTGTCTACAGATGCTGCCTCACCCGCTGAGTTTCTCCAGCATTTTGTGTCGACCTATTTTACCAGCATCTGCCGTTCTTTCTTAAACGCTAAGGAGACCTCCTCTTTGGAAAAGTCCATGGGGTATCACAGAAACAATATAGAAAAAGAGGCGCAGGAGTAGGCAATTCGACCCTTCAATGTGATCATGGGTGATTATCCAAAATTAGTACCCCATTCCTGCTTTTCCCCATATCCCTTGATTCCGTTAACCCTAAAAGCTAAATCTAACTCTCTCTTGAAACCATCCAGTGAATTGGCCTCCACTGCCTTCTGTGGCAGAGAATTCCACAGATTCACAACTAGTTCGGGACTAGTTAGAGAACCTTCTCTAACCAGTCTGAAGATGGGTCGTGAACTGAAACGTCACCCAATTTACAGAAGGCAATTAACCTACAAAACTGAGATAGACACAAGAAGCTGGAGTAACTCAGCGGGACGGGCAGCATCACTGGAGGGAAGGAATGGGTGACGTGTCGGGTCGAGACCCTTCTTCAGACCCGAAATGTCACCCGGTGGAAGCCGTACCAACTCCGTACAGACAGCGCCCGGAGTCAGGATCTAAACCCGTGTCCCTGACGCTGTGAGGCAGCAGCAAAGCGCGGGCCGAGTGGCCTCTCTCTCTGTGTACCTGCCATTAGCCGCAGCAGAACTTCCGCCTTCCAGATAGAACGCCGCATCCCTGGCGGTGACCCGGTCCCGGTTCCCTCTGCTCAACGTCGCCGACCCCACGCGGTACCGAATCACCCCCGAGTCAAGCGGCGCGCTGGGCAGGAGGAGAGAGCGTGATGCATTAGTGCGGGGAATGCAGGCGAGGGAGGGGGGATTATGGTAAGGGGGCGTAGGGGCGGGGAGATGCAGGGGGGAGGGAGATGCAGTGAGAGGAGAGGAGGGGGAGGGGAGGTGCGGGGAGAGAGGAAGGGGGGAGGGGGATGTGAGGGTATGGGGGGAAGGCGGGGAGGGGGTGTAGGTAGGAGCGGCGGGACAGGAGGATGATGAAGATAGACACAAAAAGCTGGAGTAACTCAGCGGGTCAGGCAGCATCTCTGGAGAAAAAGAATGGGCGACGTTTCGGGTCGAGACCCTTCTTCAGACCGGTTAGGGATTAGGGAAACGAGAGATATAGACGGTGATGTGGAGAGATAAAGAACAATGAATGAAAGGAATGCAAAAAGTAACGATGATAAAAGAAACAGGCCATTGTTAGCTGTTTGCTGGGTGATAACGAGAAGCTGGTGCGACTTGGGTGGGGGGAGGGATAGAGAGAGAGGGAATGCCGGGGCTACCTGAAGTGAGAGAAATCAAATATTCATACAACTGGGCTGTGAGCTGCCGGGAGCGGAGACAGAGACACTCACCAGCAACGGGGGTGAACTGAGATGCAGAAACTATGAAAGTAACCCGCTCTGACCGTGGGGATGGTTCAGCGTCATAATTGCTTTAATGTTGAAAACCGCATTGTTACTCAGCCAATGAGTCGGGCGCTTGCAGCGTCTGACGTTTAATAATCCAATTTGGCCCTTTTGCTCGCAAACATGTCACACTCACACAACAGATTACAACACATCCTACTTCACGCTGTTCTCTGGTCTGACTGACTGCCTCTTTCGGGCTTCCAGTGTAGTGACAGTGCAGAGAGCAGACAGAGACCGTGACAACACTCTTTGAATCACTTCCCTCTGGAAGGCGACTCCGGACTGTCAAAGCTGCCACAGCCAGACATAAAAACAGCTGTTTTTCCACCAGTAGGTAGCTCTACTCAATAACCAAAAATCTGTAGCCTCCTTTTGCTGTGGTATTTTATTTAATTCACATGTTTAATCAATAATGTTTTATCGTTAATGTTGAATGTTTTATGTGTCATTCCTAACTGTCACTGTATGTCGTTGTCACTTGTGGGCGGAGCAGCAAGGCAAATTCCTTGTATGTGAATACTTGGCCGATAAACTTATTCATTCATTCATTCATTCATACATTCATTCAAGTTAAATGTGAAGCTGTTGACCCCAGAGAACATTGACCAGCTAAAGAGGGACTATGCATGTTGGAGAACGGTGAAGCCCCGACACCAAGTCCGTCGCCCATTCCTTCTTTCCACAGACGACTGCCAGTCCCGCTGAGTTACTCCAGCATTTCGTGTCGATCTTGAAGTTAAAAACACAGCTCTGTTAACAAACAGTACAAAGTGCAAGTGCTGTCACCTCACCCTGCAGGTGGGACTGACATACTGTGTGATGAGAGAATGGGCCGGCTGGGCTTGTATTCACTGGAATTTAGAAGGATGAGAGGCAGATCTTATAGAAACATTTTACATTATTAAGGGATTGGACAGGCTAGATGCAGGAAACACGTTCCCGATGTTGCGGGAGTCCAGAACCAGGGGTCACAGTTTAAGAATAAGGGGTAGGCCATTTACAACGGAGATGAGGAAAAACATCTTCATCCAGTGAGTTGTGAATCTGTGGAATTCTCTGCCACATTGGACAATGGAGGCCAATTCACTGGATGTTTTCAAGAGAGTTAGATATCACTCATAGGGCTAACGGAATCAATGGATATGGGAGAAAAAGCAGGAATGGTGTACTGATTTTAGATGATCAGTCATGACCATATTGAATGGCGGTGCTGTCTCGAGGGGCCGAATGGCTTACTCCTGCACGTAATTTCTATGTTTCTATGACCCTCTGAGTTACTCCAGCACATTGTGTCAGTCTATAGTCACAGAATGATTCAGTGTGGAAACAGGCCCTTCGGCCCAACTCGCCCACACCGGTCAACATGTCCCAGCTACACCATTCCCACCTGCCTGCGCTTGGTCCATATCCCTCCAAACCTGTCCTATGAATGTAACTGGATTTTTTAACGATGGGATAGCCCCAGCCTCAACTACATGCTCTGGCGTCTATCTGAAGGAGTGTCTCGATCGGAAACATCAACCTTTCCTTCTCTCCAGAGATGCTGCCTGTCCCGCTGAGTTACTCCAGCTGTTTGTGCCTATCTTCGGTTCAAACCAGCATCTGCAGTTCCTTCCTACACATACCTCCTCTGGCAGCCTGTTCCATACACCCAAGAACCTATGTGTGGAAAAAGTTACCCCTCTGATTCTTAGCAACCTTTTCCCTTCACTTTGAAACTTTGTCTGGGCAAGAGACTGCATCCACCCAAATTCTGCGCTTTCGTCAATATTCAGGCCGGTTTAATGTCTAACTGACTCCTCCCTCGTGTGATTAGTTGGGAGTGGCCAGGACACTGAACACTGAACACTTGCAGCCCAATAACATTCATTTTCCCGAGACGGCAGCGCGCGCAGTGGAAAACACTTTGAACCAGGAAGTGAAGATAAAATGGCTGCGAAAGACATTTTTGAGTGTTTAACCGAGGAGGCAGTTTGTCCCATCTGCCTGGATTTCTTCACCGATCCGGTGACACTGGAGTGCGGGCACAACTTCTGCCGCCCCTGTATCACAGAGTTGGGACAGGGAGGCGAGAAACTCCTGCCCGGAATGTAGAGAGGAGTTTACAGACCGCACCCTCAGGGTGAATCGGGCCTTGGCGAGACTGTCTGAGAAAGCTCGAACACTGAGCCTGAATCAGACAGAGAAGGAAAGTAAACTTCAGTGCGAGGAACATCAGGAAGAACTGAAGCTGTTTTGTGAAACGGACAAGAAGCTGATCTGTGTGATTTGTGCAGCTGGGCGGGAACACAAGTCCCACAGCTTCATGCCGGTTAAAGAAGCTGTTGAAACCTACAAGGTAAAAGCAAACCGATTTTGATCGTATCGTAGTTTTATTCCGTCTTTATTGTCTAACACTTTTATTCTCTGATTCCCAAACATAATCCCAGGATCAAATGAAATCTTCCATCCAGTCTCTCACAAAAAAGGAATCGGAGATACAACGAATGGAGCAGCAACAGAAACAGAAGATTTCTGGAGTTCTGGTGAGGCTTTCCAGTTTTGATTTCTTGATCTTGTGTAGATTTTATCCCTGTGATACGTGTAATAATAGGGCAGCGCAGTGACACAAGTAGTGCTGCGGTCTCCTAGTTCTGGTGAGCGGGTTCGATCCTGACCTCGGGTGCTGCCCGTGTGGTTCACGCCTTCTCCCTGTGACCGAGCCGGATTCCTTCCACGTCCCCAGCACACGCTGGTTCAATGGTCAATCGGTGACTGTTGTAATCCCTGGGAAAGTGGGTGGTGGGTGGGAAAAATGGGAATTAATGGGCACGTGAAAAGGGATTGGCAGCAGGGAATTATATTGGGGTAGAGGATTGATGGATTCTAAGATTACCCTCACAATATTTCAGAAGCATTTAGAGAAGCTATTGATTTGCCAAAGTAAAGAAAAATGTACCGGGCAAATGTCACAGTCAAAGTCGTGAAGAAACACAATTGGTGACATTATATGTAGACAAAAATGCTGGAGAAACTCAGCGGGTGCAGCAGCATCTATGGAGCGAAGGAAATAGGCAACATTTCATGCTGAAACCCTTCTTCAGACTGATGTGGGGTGGGGGTGGGGAGAAGAAAGGAGAATGGAAGAGGAGGAGCCCGAGAGCTGAGAAGGGGAGGAGACAGCAAGGGCTACCGGAAATTGGAGAAGTCAATGTTTATGCTGCTAGGGTGTAAACTACCCAGGCGGAATATGAGGAGGTGCTGCTCCTCCAATTTCCGGTGTTGCTCACTCTGGCCATGGAGGAGGCCCAGGTCAGAAACGTCGGATTCAGAATGGGAGGGGGAGTTGAAGCGCTGAGCCACTGGGAGATCAGGTTGGTTATTGCGGACCGAGCGGAGGTGTTGGGCGAAACGATCGCCAAGCCTTCGCTTGGTCTCACCGATGTATATCAGCTGACACCTGGAGCAGCGGATGCAGTAGATGAGGTTGGAGGAGATGCAGGTGAACCTCTGTCGCACCTGGAACGACTGCTTGGGTCCTTGAATGGAGTCGAGGGGGGAGGTAAAGGGGCAAGTGTAGCGTCTCTTGCGGTTGCAAGAGAAAGTGCCCAGGGAGGGGGTGGTACGGTAGGGAAGGGATGAATTGACCAGGGAGTTGCGGAGGGAGCGGTCTTTGCGGAAAGCAGACAAGGGGGGAGATGGGAAGATGTGGCGAGTGGTGGGGTCACGTTGGTGCAGGCGAAAATGACGGAGGATTATCTGTTGTATGTGACGGCTGATGGGGTGAAAGGTGAGGACTTGGGGGACTCTGCCCTTGTTACAAGTGGGGGGATGGGGAGAGAGAGCAGAGTTACGGGGTATTGAAGAGACCCTGGTGAGAGCCTCATCTATAGTAGGGGAGGGGAACCCCCGTTCCCTGAAGAATGAGGACATTTCCCATGCCCTGGTGTGGAACACCTCATGCTGGGTGCAGATGCGGCGTAGACGGAGGAATTGGGAGTAGGGGATGGAGTCCTGACAGGAAGCAGGGTGGGAAGAAGTGTAGTCTAGATAGCCATGGGAGTCAGTGGGTTTATAGTGGATGTCGGTCAGATGTCCATCACCTGCGATGGAGATAGTGAGGTCAAGAAATGGTAGGGAAGTGTCGGAAATGGTCCAGGTGTATTTAAGTGCTCACTCACCATGGCCAGAGTGAGCACCACCAGAAATTGGAGGAGCAGCACCTCATATTCCGCTTGGGCAGTCTGCACCCTAGCGGCATAAACATTGACTTCTCCAATTTCCGGTAGCCCTTGCTGCCTCCTCCCCTTCTAGGCTTTCTCTCGGCCCTTGGGCTCCTCCTCTTCCTTTCTTCTCCCCGCCCCCCCCGCCCCTACATCAGTCTGAAGAAGGGTTTCGGCCCGAAACGTTGCCTATTTCCTTCGCTCCATAGATGCTGCTGCACCCGCTGAGTTTCTCCAGCACTTTTGTATACCTCCGATTTTCCAGCATCTGCAGTTATTTCTTAAACACAGTGACATTATATATTGATTTTCACCTTTCATTTCACAGGAACAGTCACACAACCTTCAGTCCAAGATCACATCCCAGTTTGCTGAACAGCACAAGATTCTCATTGAGAAAGAGCAGCGCGCACTGGCAGATATCCGAGAGGAAGAGAAGCAGATTCTAAATACAATGGAGAAAAATCTTGGAGAGATTCAGGAGAATTTAAATTCCATTCAGGAGGAACTCTTAAAGTTGCAGCAACAGATGGATCAAAAAGACAGTGTGGTGTTTCTGAAGGTGAGGGGTTACACTACAGTTTGGTGAAGTGAAAATATACAGTCACAAAATGGTGGGTGACATTTCAGAAATAAATGCAGCATTTATCATTAATTCAGAACTAGGTAAATGTTTGATCTGTTTCAGCTGTTGTTGTTCCCAAACTAATTGGCCTCCCGTATAATCGATGGGATCTCAGGACTGCCTGGCCGGGATGTAGGGAGGTGTTTGTGTTCTGTAGCGTTTAGAACAACGACAGGTGATCCTATATCTGATCCCAAGGACCACGAATGGACAGAGGGCAGTGAATATCTGGGAGTCTCCAACCTAGAGACTCTGAGAGGTTTAACATGTTAGACGTATTTATACCAGAGGAAGATACATTTTTGAAAATTCGGGGAATTGTAATCGAAGGGAATGGGGCAAAGAGGAGGAGTTCAGTCCTGGGCTAGATCAGCCATGACCACATTGTTTAACATTGAAATCTAGAACATGGCGCACACACACCAGATTGATCATCTATATCCGGTTCCCATCAGCAGTTGGTGGTCACCTTGGGGGAATTTGCTCTGTTTGTTTTGTCCACCTTGTTTCACCATAGAATGAAATCACGTTCTACATCATAGACAGGCCATTCATATAACCATATAACAATTACACCATGGAAACAGGCCATCTCGGCCCTACAAGTCCGTGCCAAACTATTATTTTCCCCTAGTCCCATCTGCCTGCACTCAGACCATAACCCTCCATTCCTTTCTCATCCATATACCTACCCAATTTATTTTTAAATGATAAAATCGAACCTGCCTCCACCACTTCCACTGGAAGCTCATTCCACACAGCTGCCACTCTCGGAGTAAAGAAGTTCCCCCTCATGCTACCCATAAACTTCTGTCCCTTAATTCTGAAGTCATGTCCTCTTGTTTGAATCTTCCCTACTCTCAATGGGAAAAGTTTGTCCACGTCAACTCTGTCTATCCCTCTCATCATTTTAAAGACCTATAACAAGTCCGCCCTTAACCTTCTGCGCTCCAGAGAATAAAGACCTAACTTATTCAACCTTTCTCTGTAACTTAGTTGCTGAAACCCAGGCAACATTCTAGTAAATCTCCTCTGTATTCTCTCTATTTTGTTGACATCCTTCCTATAACTGGGCAACCAAAATTGTACACCATACTCCAGAATTGGTCTCACCAATGCCTTGTACAAATTTAACATTACATCCCAACGTCTATACTCAATGCTCTGATTTATAAAGGCTAGCATACCAAAAGCTTTCTTTACCACCCTATCTATATGAGATTCCACCTTCAGGGAACTATGCACAGTTATTCCTAGATCCCTCTGTTCAACTGCATTCCACAATTCGCTACCATTTACCATGTACGTCCTATTTTGATTTGTCCTGCCAAGATGTAGCACCTCACACTTATCAGCATTAAACTCCATCTGCCATCTTTCAGCCCATTCTTCCAAAAGGCCTAAATCTCTCTGTAGACTTTGGAAATCTACTTCATTATCCACAACACCACCTATCTTAGTATCATCTGCATACTTACTAATCCAATTTACCACACCTTCATCCAGATCATTGATATACATGATAAACAACAGTGGACCCAACACAGATCCCTGAGGCACGCCACTAGTCACCTGCTTCCAACCTGACAAACAGCCATCCACCATTACTCTCTGGCATCTCCCATTCAGCCACTGTTGAATCCATCTTGCTACTCCTGCATTTATACCCAACAGTTGAACCTTCTTAACCAACCTTCCATGAGGAACCTTGCCAAAGGCCTTACTAAAGTCCATATAGATAACATCCACTGCTTTACCCTCATCAATTTCCATAGTAACCCCTGCAAAAAATTCCAGAAGATTAGTCAAACATGACCTTCCAGGCACAAATCCATGTTGACTGTTTCTAATCAGACCCTGTTTATCCAGATGCTTATGTATATTATATCTATGTATCTTTTCCATTAATTTGCCCACCACTGAAGTCAAACTAACCGGTCTATAATTGCTAGGTTTACTCTTAGAACCCTTTTTAAACAATGGAACAACATGCGCAGTACGCCAATCCTCCGGCACTATTTCCGTTTCTAATGACATTTGAAATATTTCTGTCATAGCCCCTGCTATTTCTACGCTAACTTCCCTCAATGTCCTAGGGAATATCTTGTCAGGACCTGGAGACTTATCCACATTTATATTTTTCAAAAGTGTCAATACTTCTTTTTCTTTGAATCTCATAATATCCATAGCTACTCTACTTGTTTCCCTTACCTCACATAATTCAATATCATTCTCCTTGGTGAATACCGAAGAAAAGAAATTGTTCAATATCTCCCCCATCTCTTTTGGCTCTGCAGATAGCTGTCCACTCTGTCTCTCTAATGGACCAATTTTATCCCTCGTTATCCCTTTGCTATTAATATAGCTGTAGAAACCCTTTGGATTTACTTTCACCTTACTTGCCAAAGCAACTTCATATCTTCTTTTAGCTTTTCTAATTTATTTCTTAAGATTCTTTTTACATTCTTTATACTCCTCAAGCACCTCATTTACTTCATGCTACCTGTAATTATTGTAGATCTCTCTCTTTTTCCGAACCAAGTGATCAATTTCCCTTGAAAACCAGGGCTCTTTCCAATTTTTACTATTTCCTTTCAACCGAACAGGGACATAAAGATTCTGTACTCTTAAAATTTCCCCTTTAAATGTCCTCCATTTCTCTTCTACATCCTTCCCATAAAACAAAATGTACCTATTCACTCCTTTTAAATCATTTCGCATCTCATCAAAGTTAGCCTTTCTCCAATCAAAAATCTCAACCCTAGGTCCACTTATGACCCTCTCCATAATTATATTGAAACTAATGGTATTGTGATCACTGGACCCGACGTTCTCCCCAATTTCTCTCCTTCTCTCATTCAGCCCATCCTACCTAGTCATGTTTTCTGCTCCACTCATCATCCCTCCCATCTACTCTCCACACCCGGTAACAATACCCCAAATTCCAGGAGCCCTAATGTGTTTATCCCGCCTGCACTTACATTTATCTCTGCTGTTGGCTTCAGTCCCTCCATTGCAAGTGAGGTCCATGTTCTCATGACTGCATTCCTTTCGGTATTTGTTGAATAACATGCTATATTTCAGCTTTGATTTTTGGTCTCCCCACAAGTAGAGATATTATTTCACCCCCACCCATTTAAATCCACTGATAATCCTTAATCCTATCTCATCATTCCTGACATGTTCTCCAGATAAAATCCCACGACCTGCCCAGTCTTTGCATGGAGTTCTGTGTAAGAAGGAACTGCAGAAGCTGGTTTAAACCAAAGAAAGACACAAAAAGCTGATGTAACTCAGCGGGACAGGCAGCATCTCTGGAGAGAAAGAATGGGTGACATTTCGGGTCGAGATCCGTAGTCTGAAGAAGGGTCTTGACCCAAAACGTCACCCCTTCCTTCTCTCAAGAGCTGCCTGTCCTGCTGAGTTACTCCAGCTTTTTGTGTCTATCTTTGCATTGAGTTCCATCCTCTGAGTTATGGCGTCATTCTCATGAACATTCCATGTGCTTTCCCCCATCGTTCTACATCTCTGCGGCAATATCCGCTTTCTGGCTGCATGACAGTGGTGATAAGAGTTGGGAAATGGGAATTATCAGAATGTTGTAGGAATTTGGTGAAATTCCCGCTGTCGGGATGAGGACGGTCCATCTCAGTCAATTGAGATTTGTGTTTTATTTCTTTCAGGAGGAAGCTGGTCGCAAGCAAAGGTAGGACATGCTCTTGATGGAAACATTGTAAGTTTTTGTTGAACAGCCCAATATATTTCTAATGTTCAGTTTATAACCAGCTGTTAAATATTTGCAGGGTTCGTGATGAAGCCAAACCAGTGTCGGTGGTAGATGATAACTTGCTGATTGAAAAATTTGAAAATCCTTTTTTGTACAACACGGTATTGGCAGAAACACCTGATGCCATCAAGCAAGGTAAAGCTTATAACTTTTCCATTGTTCTTGTTTCTGACATCTTTAAGTTATGCGTAGATGCAAACATTAATGGTATTTTGGACTGAAGGGAAATTGAAGATTTGATCTTCCACCAAACTCAGCTGCAGAAAAGCATCACAGTCAGAGAGTGATGTTGCACAGAAACAGGCCCTTTGACTCAACATGACCCTGCCAACCAAGTTGCCCAACCAATCTAGTCACACTTGCCTGAGTCTGACACATATTCTTCCAAGTCTTTCTTATTCACGTCTCTACCCAACTGTCTGTAAAATGTCGTCATTGTAGCTGCCTTGTCCACTTCCTCTGTCAGTTCGTTCCACACATACACTACGCATTGACTGAAAAAACTGCTCCTTTTTACTGTTTCCACTCTCACCTTACACTGATGTACTCTGAGTTTAGACTCTCCTACCTTGTGTAAAATACTGTGGCTATTCACCTTATCTGTGCACCTTATATAGATCTCATACAAGGCCTATAAAAGCATTCTGATGGGCTCCAAAGACAAATGTCCCTGCCTGCCCAAGTCTCCTTATAACCCAGCCCTACAGACCTGATGAAATTATTTTAAATCCTTTACCACCCTCTCCAATATACAAACAACCTCATTGTGTCAAATGCTGTATTTAATATCCTGACCTATAAAGCATGAGTGACAAACACATTCTTCACCACCCTGCCTGTCACTGTTGCATCTTCCATGGCACTGTGTACCTGCAGCCCGAGATCTCTCAGTTCTAAAAAGTTCCCCTTTTACTGTGTATGTCCTGCCCAGGTTTGTCTCAGCAAAGTGCATCACCTCACCTTCACATGAATAAATCCCACCAGCCGTTCCTGAGCCCATTGGCCCAGTTCACAGGGATCCCATTTACTCTCAGATAACTTTCTTCACTCTCCACAATGTCACCAATTTTAGTTCCATCTGCAAACTGACTAACCGTGCAACTTACATACACACCCAATCATGTATATAAATAAGGAACAACAGTGGACTCTGTCTCCAGTCTGAAAAACAACCCTCTACCAACATCCTCTGTCTGCGACCTTCAGGTAAATGTTGTATTCCATCGGCTAGTTCACCCCGGATTCCATGAGATCCAACCTTCCAGAGCGGCCGCTCATGCGGTGTGTAGAAGTTGCATCTCTCAGAGGGCCGTGAATATCTGGGATGTTGTGCCCAAGATGGTGGTGAAACGCTGAGTTATTGGATATGTGCAACTTGACTACAAATACATATTTGATAGATGGAAAAATTAAGATTATGGGGAACTCACACAAAAGAGGAATTGGTGCCAGCTTAGATCAGCCATGATCACATTGAATGGAGGGGCAAGCCTGAGGAGCGGATCCTAATCCTGCTCCTGTTTTCTTGTGTTCCTATGCTCCTGTGTACCGATAAATTGACAGACTTGACACTGAGGAAATGCAGCAAAGATTAACAATACTTGTTCCTGGGACAATGAGTTTGCTGTGTGGGGTGAGAGTGAGTAGACTAGGCCTGTGTACTCGAGAGTTCAGGTGTATTTGAGGAGATCTCTGGGAAACACAAAGTTCCTACAGGGCTCAGTGGGCTAGATGCAGGGAGGATGTTTCCCCTGTCTGAAGGGTCTGGAACCAGCGGACATCCTCTCAGAATGTGGGCTGGACCATTTAGGACCGAGACAAGGAGACATTACTACACGCAGAGACTAGGCAACCTTTGGATTTCCCTGTACCGATGGCTGTGGATAATCAGTCATTCAGTGCTCTTGGAGCCAGAGAGCCATGGTTGTACATTACAGAGTCAGGCCCTTCGGCCCATCACATGCTTGTCCACCTTTTTCCACAGCCACACAAATCCCATTTAACAACATTAGAATCGTATTATTCTGCACCTCGTTTGCTAAATCGCAATGCCTCTTAGATGTAGTGATTACATCTAATTCCATCACCTCCTCTGGCAAAATATTCCAGGAATTAACAACTCTTTGTGTGAAGAAAACTGTGTCCTCCAGTAATGATATCGCTGCATGACAATAAGGTTTCAATGATCCAGCCTATATCCTGCTGCAGACTTTGACAGGTTTCCTTGTTATCCACAACATTACCCGTTTTCCACAAACTTTGTAGTCACACCTCCTACATTCACATCCAAGCCATGAAAACATAAAATAAACAGCAAAGGTTGCAGCACCGATCTCTGCTGCACACCACCAGTCCCAGACCTCCAGGCAGCAAAATCATCCTTCTACCGCTACCTTCTACCTCCAACCACCAAGTCAATTGTGGGTCCATTTTACCAACTCATCTTGGATCCCACCTGCCTTTGTTTTCTGGACCAGCCTTACATGTAAAACATTGTCAAGTCCCTCAGTGACGTTCATATATTGCTTCACCATGACATCAGAGTGTTCTTGGTTGTACAGGCGCATCAAATCCACCCTCCACTAAAGAAAGCAAGTAAACAGTAGCAGATTGCCTCGCCCGTCCAGTCCACTCCCGTTCAGTATGATCACGGCAACTCCACCCCACATCTCTACATCCTCTTTAACCACCTCTAATTACCACTCACATCCGTCTCCTCATCTTCCAATCTGCCTCTCCCTCGCCATCTACTGGCAAGATATTTGAATATCTGCCTGAAGAATGGTCTTCTGAAGAACTATAAAAGATGAAATAGCCGCACATTTGGTTAGCAGTGACAGGGTCGGTCCGAGTCAGCAAGGATTTACGAGGGGGAGGTCATGCTTGACTAATCTGCTGGAATTTTTTAAGGATGTAACTGGAAAAATGGACAAGAGAGACCCAGTGGATGTAGTGTACCTGGACTTCAGAAACTATTTGATGAGGTCCCACACAGGGGATTAGTGGGCAAAATTAGAGCACATGGTATTGGGGGTAGAGTGCTGACATGGATAGAGAAGTAGTTGGCAGACAGAAAACAAAGAGTAGGGATTAACCTTCCCTTTCAGAGTGGCAGGTAGTGACTAGTGGGGTACTGCAATGCTCGGTGCTGGGACCGCAGCTATTTACAATATATATCAATGATTTAGATGAAGGGATTCAAAGTAACATTAGCAAATTTGCAGATGACACAAAGCTGGGTGGCAGTGTGAACTGTGAGGGGGTGCTTTGAGGATGCAGGGTGACTTGGACAGGTTGGGCGAGTGGGCAGATGCATGGCAGATGCAGTTTAATGTGGATAAATGTGATGTTAACCACTTTGGTGGCACAAACCGGAAGGCAGATTATTATCTGAATGGTGTCACGTTGGGAAAGGGGGGAGTGCAATGAGATCTAGAGGTCCTTGTTCATCTGTCACTGAAAGTAAGCAGGTACAGCAGGCAGTGAAGAAAGTGAATTGCATGTTGGCCTTGCATGTTGGCAAAGAGGACCTTCTGCAGTTGTACAGGGCCCTAGTGAGACCACAACTGGAGTATTGTGTACAGTTTTGGTCTCCTAATTTGAGAAAGGACATTCTTGCTATTGAGGGAGTGCAGCGTAGGTTCACCAGGTTAATTCCCGGGATGGCGGGACTGTCATATGTTGATAGAATGGAGCAGCTGGGGATCTTATCGAAACATATAAGATTAATAAGGGATTGGACACGCTAGAGGCTCGAAACATGTTCCTGATGTTGGAGGAGTCCAGAATCTGGGGCCATAATTTAGAACGGGGATGAGGAAACACTTTTTCACCAAGAGAGTTGTGAATATGTGGAGTCAGGGGATATGTGGAGAAGGCAGGAACTGGGTACTGATTGGGGATGATCAGCCATGATCACATTGAATGGCGGTGCTGGCTCGAAGGGCCGAATGGCCTACTCCTGCACCTATTGTCTATTGTCTCTTGTCACTGGTCCTCCCCGTACACCCTCCCCGCCTCACGAAATCCCCCTCTCCATCGTTGGATAAATACTCTGGGAGAGATGTGTGTTGTCCACCCGGCGTTGTTGTGGGGACACACCGGCAAGGTTTCAGTTGTCCGCCCTCCTGTGCCCGAGTCTCCCCCCGACCCCCGGGGACTCTCTGATTCTCTGCTTCTCCCCCCAGTCTCTGTCACCCTGGATGTGGAAACAGCGCATGCGCAGCTCGAGGTGTCTGAGGATCGGAAGAGGGTGAGACTGACCGGGACCGTGAGGCGTCTCCCTGACACCGGGAAGAGGTTTACAAAGTATGGGTGTGTGCTGGGATCGGAGGGATTCACATCGGGGAGACATTACTGGGAGGTGGAGGTGGCGGGGAGTCGGGACTGGAGTCTGGGAGTCGCCGCAGAGTCTGTGGAGAGGAAGAAGCAGTTCACAATGAGCCCGGAGACTGGAGTCTGGATCATCATGCGGTGGGATGACGGGTTTAATGCATTCACCTCCCCTCCATCCCCTCTCCCCGCTCGTCCCATCCCCGGGAGGGTGGGAGTTTATCTCAGTTACGAGTTCGGGACAGTTTCATTTTACGACGCGGACACCAAGTCCCATCTCCACACCTTCACTGGGAATAAATTCACGGAGAAACTGTATCCTCACTTCGGGACTTATGATGAAGACCAGTGGCTGAGAATCTGCTCCGGTTCCGCTCCGGGTGTGTAAAACAAAATGTAAATGTGTGAAGAGTGAAATAAACAGCAACTGAAATCAGAGCTGTCTGTCTGTCTGTCGATCCGTTCATTTTAACGCGTTAACCGCGTCCGGCAACGGAACAGAAATTACTTTTGTGTAAATATAAAGATTGAAACAATCTCCCTTCCCGCGGGTTCAGCAGCAGCCGCGGGCGGCGGGTCCTGAGCTCCGGGCTCCCCCTGGTCCTAAAGTCCGCCCACTCTGTGAATTTACAGCGAGTTTGCAGCATTTGTTCTCCACACAACAGATTCGTTTTCTTCGAAACGGATCTTTGGAAGAATTGGGTCAAGCCCAAGGAGGGAGGAAATTGGTGTAAACTTTGCTTTGACAGCCAATGAGTGGGTGCTTCGCGCTGCCCACGACATTAACATCATTTAATGATTTAAAGGGCGGTTGTAACACAACAGTCGGTGCAAGGTGGGACAGCGGTAGAGTTGCTGCCTCACAGCGCCAGAGACCCGGGTTCGATCTCGACTACAGGTGCTGTCTGTACGGAGTATGTACGTTCTCCCCGTGACCTGCGTGGGTTTTCTCCGAGATCTTCGGTTTTCCTCCCACTCGCCAAAGACGTACAGGTTTGTAGTTTAAGTGGCCTTGGTGTAAATGTAAATTGTCCCTAGTGTGTGTAGGATAGTGTTAATGTGCGGGGATCGCTGGTCGGCACGGACTCGGTGGGCCGAATGGCCTGTTTCTCTAAACTAAATGTTAACGCCAAGAGTGATTTATTGCCATATGCCCCGAAACAAAACAATGAAATACTTGCTTGCAGCAGCACACGGCTCTGTAAAACCCAGGATACACACAAACAACATCAGTGTATATAAAAACAAACACACATAAATAAATAGAAAATGGTAGTGTAAAGTCACAAGATAATTCCCCCAAGTTTCAATAGTTTGGAGTGTATTTGGAGGTTGGAGTGTTTAATGGATGTATGGCCGATGCAGTTTTCAGGCTTCCTGTACCTTCTTCCCGGTGGTAGCAGCGAGATGAGCGTGGCCAGGGCGGTGCTGGCTCGAAGGGCCGAACGGCCTACTCCTGCATCTATTGTCTATTGTTTACAGATGCTGCCTCACCCGCTGAGTTTCTCCAGCATTTTGTGTCGACCTTCTATTTTACCAGCAGCTGCAGTTCTTTCTTAAACGCCAAGGAGACCTCCTCTTTGGAAAAGTCCATGGGGTATCACAGAAAAATATAGAAAATAGGCGCAGGAGTAGGCAATTCGACCCTTCAATATGATCATGGGTGATCGTCCAAAATTTGTATCCCATTCCTGCTTTTCCCCCATATCCCTTGATTCCGTTAACCCTAAAAGCTAAATCTAACTCTCTCTTGAAACCATCCAGTGAATTGGCCTCCACTGCCTTCTGTGGCAGAGAATTCCACAGATTCACAACTAGTTCGGGACTAGTTAGAGAACCTTCTCTAACCAGTCTGAAGATGGGTCGTGAACTGAAACGTCACCCAATTTACAGAAGGCAATTAACCTACAAAACTGAGATAGACACAAGAAGCTGGAGTAACTCAGCGGGACGGGCAGCATCTCTGGAGGGAAGGAATTGGTGACTTTCGGGTCGAGACCCTTCTTCAGACCCGAAATGTCATCCGGTGGAAGCCGTACCAACTCCGTACAGACAGCGCCCGGAGTCAGGATCTAAACCCGGGTCCCTGGCGCTGTGAGGCAGCAGCAAAGCGCGGGCCGAGTGGCCTCTCTCTCTCTCTGTGTACCTGCCATTAGCCGCAGCAGAACTTTCGCCTTCCAGATAGAACGCCGCATCCCTGGCGGTGACCCGGTCCCGGTCCCTCTGCTCAACGTCGCCGACCCCACGCGGTACCGAATCACCCCCGAGTCAAGCGGCGCGCTGGGCAGGAGGAGAGAGCGTGATGCATTAGTGCGGGGGATGCAGGCGAGGGAGGGGGGATTATGGTAAGGGGGCGTAGGGGCGGAGAGATGCAGGGGGGAGGGAGATGCAGTGAGAGGAGAGGAGGGGGAGGGGAGGTGCGGGGAGAGAGGAAGGGGGGAGAGGGGGGAGGGGGATGTGAGGGTATGGGGGGAAGGCGGGGAGGGGGTGTAGGTAGGGGCGGCGGGACAGGAGGATGATGAAGATAGACTCAAAAAGCTGGAGTAACTCAGCGGGTCAGGCAGCATCTCTGGTGAGAAAGAATGGGCGACGTTTCGGATCTAGACCCTTCTTCAGACCGGTTAGGGATAAGGGAAACGAGAGATATAGACGGTGATGTGGAGAGATAAAGAACAATGAATGAAAGGAATGCAAAAAGTAACGATGATAAAGGAAACAGGCCATTGTTAGCTGGTTGCTGGGTGATAACGAGAAGCTGGTGCGACTTGGGTGGGGGAGGGATAGAGAGAGAGGGAATGCCGGGGCTACCTGAAATGAGATAAATCAAATATTCATACAACTGGGCTGTGAGCTGCCGGGAGCGGGGACAGAGTCACTCACCAGCAACGGCGGTGAACTGAGATCCAGAAACTATGAAAGTAACCCGCTCTGACCGTGGGCGTGATAATTGCTTTAATGTTGAAAACCGCATTGTTACTCAGCCAATGAGTCGGGCGCTTGCAGCGTCTGACGTTTAATAATACAATTTGGCCCTTTTGCTCGCAAACCAGTCACACTCACACAACAGATTACAACACATCCTACTTCACGCTGTTCTCTGGTCTGACTGACTGCCTCCTTCGGGCTTCCAGTGTGGTGACAGTGCAGAGAGCAGACAGAGACCGTGACCACACTCTTTGAATCACTTCCCTCTGGAAGGCGACTCCGGACTGTCAAAGCTGCCACAGCCAGACATAAGAACAGCTTTTTTTCCACCAGTAGTAGTTCTACTCAATAACCAAAAATCTGTAGCCTCCTTTTGCTCTGGTATTTTATTTAATTCACATGTTTAATCGATAGTGATTGATTATTAATGTTTTATGTGTCATTCCTAACTGTCACTGTATGTCGTTGTCACTTGTGGGCGGAGCACCAAGGCAAATTCCTTGTATGTGAATACTTGGCCGATAAACATCATTCATTCATTCAAGTTAAATGTGAAGCTGTTGACCCCAGAGAACATTGGCCAGCTAAAGAGGGACTATGCATGTTGGAGAGCGGTGAAGCCCCGACACTCTGGTGGGAAGCAACCAAGGAGAACATTAAGAGGTTCTTCATTTTTAAAGGTGTTCAGAGAGCAAGAGAGTCAATGCGAATTGTGCCAACTCCAGACAGATTTGCAGCAACTGCTCCTCCTCCAGTCGAGAGGGGGGAGGGGGTGTGAGGGAAGAACTTAGAGAGTTGAAGGAGCGGCAAACTGGGCTCTTTACCTGCGAATCCTCCAATGATCATCTTCCGATCCAGGGTCCGCCACGTGGAGCAGGATGAGACGTGCTCACGTTTCTTCCATAAGGTTCACAGGGGGAGCTCTGTGATCAACAGCCTTAGGGAGGAGGGCGGCTCGGTAACATCCTTGCAGACGGACATGCTAAGGATAACCAAAAAGACAATACGGGGAGAGAAGATGAGGTACGAAGGTAAGCTAGCCAATAATATAAACCAGGATAGTAAAAGCTTCTTTAGGTATGTGAAGAGGAAAAAATTAGTTCAGACCAAAGTTGGACCCTTGAAGACCGAAAAAGGTGAATTTATTATGGGGAACAAGGAAATGGCAGATGAGTTGAACAGGTACTTTGGATCTGTCTTCACTAAGGAGGACACAAAAAATCTTCCTGATATAGTAGTGGCCAGAGGATCTGGGATGACAGAGAAACTGAAGGAAATCCACATTAGGCAGGAAATGGTGTTGGATGGACTGGTGGGGCTGAAGGCTGATAAAGCCCCAGGACCTGATGGTCTGCATCCCAGGGTACTTAAGGAAGTGGCTCTAGAAATCATGGATGCATTGGTGATAATTTGCTAATAGACTCAGGATCAGTTCCTGTGGATTGGAGGGTAGCTAATGTAATCCCATTTTTTAAGAAAGGCGGGAGAGAGAAAACGTGGAATTATAGACCAGTTAGCCTGACATCGGCGGTGGGGGAGATGCTGGAGTCAATTATAAAATATGAAATAGCGGCACATTTGGATAGCAGTAACAGGATCGGTCCGAGTCAGCATGGATTTACGAAGGGGAAATCATGCTTGACTAATCTTCTGGAATTTTTTGAAGATGTTACTGGGAAAATGGACAAGGGAGAGCCAGTGGATGTAGTGTACCTGGAGTTTCATAAATCATTTGATAAGGTCCCACCTATTGTCTATTGTCTATTGTCATATGACGGAAGAATGGATCGACTGGGCTTGAATTCACTGGAATTTAGAAGGATGAGAGGGTTCCTTATAGAAACATATAAAATTCTTAAGGGATCGGACAGGCTATAGACAATAGGTGCAGGAGTAGGCCATTTGGCCCTTCGAGCCAGCACTGCCATTCAATGTGATCATGGCTGATCATCCCCAGTCAGTACCCCATTCCTGCCTTCTCCTCATAACCCCTGACTCCGCCATCTTTAGGGGCCTTATCTAGCTCTCTCTTGAAAGCATCCAGAGAAGTCAAGTCAAGTTTATTTGTCACATCCACACACAAGATGTACAGTAAAATGAAAGTGGCAATGCCTGCGGATTGTGCAAAACAACAGAACAGAATAGAACAGAACCAGTATTTACATGTTAGAAAAAAAACAACAATTAAAAAAAGAAACAACATAACAGTAAATTAGTAAATGAGTCCCTGGTGAGATAAGAGTTTACAGTCCTGACGGCCTGTGGGAAGAAACTCCGTCTCATCCTCTGTTATCACAGCGTGACAGTGGAGACGTTTGCCTGACCGTAGCAGCTGGAACAGTCCGTTGCTGTGGGGGTAGGGGTCACCCATAATGTTGCTGTCTCTGGATCTGCACCTCCTGGTGTATAGGTCCTGCAGGGGGCGAGTGTAGTTCCCATAGTGTGTTCGGCCGAACACACCACACTCTGCAGAACCTTCCTGTCCTGTGCAGAGCTGTTCCCAAACCAGATTGTGATGTTGCCGGACAAGAAGCTTTCTACAGCCCCAGAGTAGAAGCACTGGAGGGTCCTCAGAGAGACTGAATTTCCTCAGCTGCCTAAGGTGGTAAAGGCGCTGCCTTGCCTTACTCACCAGTGCGGCAGTGTGTGTTGTCCATGTCAGATCCTCTGTGATGTGGACTCCCAGGTATTTAAAGCAGCTCACCATATCCACAGTAGCCCCATTTATCTCCAGCAGAGAATTCCACAGACTCACAACTCTCTGTGTGAAAAAGGGTAGATGCAGGAAAAATGTTCCCGGTGTTGGTGGGAGTCCAGAACCAGGGGGTCACAGTTTAAGAATAAGGGGTGGACCATTTAGAACAGAGATGAGGAAAAACGTTATCACCCAGAGAGTTGTGAATCTACATCTTCTGAAGCAAAATGTATCTAAAAAATATCACAAGCCATACGTGGGTTTTGAATTACATTTTACTC